>NW_015505400.1:488379-516319 GCF_001515645.1 Sinocyclocheilus grahami | reverse complement strand
CGGAAAAACGGGCTGATCATTTCCTTCTTTTATGAAGCCCCTCCCTCAGAAATAGGCGATGGGCTCTGATTGGTTAGCTAGCCCAGTGTGTTGTGATTGGCTAAACCGCCTCTAGCGCGCGTCTAAACGTCCAGCCTCTCACAGCTTCTCATAGTTATGTGAAATAAAGGGTATAATTGGAACAGTTCATTGTTGGAGGTGAGCTGAATGAGAGAGAGAGAGATGCAGAGCGTGTGCAGAGATTGATTTTGAAACTTGTGAATACATTACAATCGTTAGAAGACCGAATCGCGATTCATATATGAATAGATTTTTACGTGCACCTCTAGTTTTCTCTTCCTCTTCTCTAAAGCAGCGCAGCATGGCCTCGCCCCCTTTGCTGCCTTTTCCCGAGAGCGGGGTTTATCTGGGTTTGTGATGTCACAAACCCGGGAAGTAACTTGTTGTAGTCCCTACCAGCCATTTTTGTTGGTATTAAACTGCCAGAATTTTAAAAGACGATATCTCCGTTTGCATTGAATTTTTAGCTTTGTAACTTTGCAGATACTGTTTATGCTCAAACAGCAATATTAGACACTAGCTAACGTTAAAAAAGTGAAATCACAATGAACCACCCCTTTAAAACAGGTAGCCCACACCACAGAGTGAGTGTAGTCTGTACATCGATGCGTCAGGCTGTATTAATCACAGTAGATTAATACTTTCATGTTTAGAACAAACCCTGACCTAATGTCTGAGGAATAACAATAAAGTGCTGCTTTGCGAGCACTGTTATAACTTGCAAATCAAATGCAATGCAGACGGAGCGAGTTGTGTGGTATAATGCGGATCCAGTGCAAGTGATCCCTCCATCAACACGTGGAGGAGAACAGAACAGGTGGCCTTTAGCCAGAGGGGATTTGGAAGCACTCACAGAAACACCCCTCTAATTTATCTCACTGCACATACTGTTCTGGGTTTAGATTTTCACCTCAGACTGCACAGGTTCCCGTTCTCTCTTCAAAAGAATAAATAAGCACTTCATCCACCTTAAAACTGAAAATGTACTTGATAAAGTATTTTAATGACTATTTTTATGAATTTGGCAGACCCTCCAAAGCGGCTTGCACTGGATTTATTGTACGCATTATCGTTATTTGTGTTCGTAGGAAATCAATCCCACAACCTCGCTCTTGCTACCACAATGCTCCACCAGTTGAGCTACGGGAACCAAAGCCTAAAAGATTAAAAAACATTCAGTCATAATAATCTTACTTAAGTGCGTTAAATGGGTAGATGTTCACATTATCAGCAATTTTTACAATGACAGTAAATCACTATTATATAACGGATAGTTCCAACTCTAAACTCTAGGTTCTGAGCTATGTTTGTTTCATTTATGTTCTATAATAATGTGCTGTTTTGCTTCTGTAAATAGTCTAGTTACTTATGCGTATAATTATTTCATTATTTAATTTGAACTTTGATTATTATTTATTTTTAATTATTTAATAATTTATGCATGCATTGTTATTGAAGGATTAATAATAATAATAAATATTATTATTATTATTACTATTATTATTATAAATGAAAAAAGAAAAATATTTGTCACTATTTAAAAAATTATTATTAGTAGTATATTAGTTGTATTATATTATTATAAAATAGTATATTCAATTATTATCTTCTCTACTTGCTGTCTATCGCTGCTTCATGTCATGCCTAACCTGACAATGCACAACCTCTTCTATATGTATTTAAGTATGCATGTATGTATTTACGTACTTTATTTTTTTCAGTATTAAATTTAAGAGCAGCGTAAAATGTAAATCGATATGTATACACACTCCCCTAATGTGCCTCTTCAGCGTTTAGCGTTCAGAAAGAGCAGTTTTGGATATGCTTCTGATATTTCCAGCAGTCAAGCTGTGCAGAAAACTATGACAAAGCTTATAAGCAAACGTTCTTGGCCGGTTATTATGGCTATACCACTTTCTGTTTATGCTCTGCCTACATCAACAATTACAGCATATTTGTTCAAAATCCATACAGGATGGCAAACATGCTAGCTCATATTTTCCCCTCCTCCCAGAATCGCTGCCAGACCTCACACTTTGTAACTCACTGTTGACTCGGCCAGCACTGATCACTCACCTCATCAAAATATAACTTTTATTATGTTTTTGAGTTATTACTACTGTGCTCATTAATTGTAACCCCCAGCTCTTTTTAATAGTTCTGAGATTCGTAAGTATTCAGTGTAATACACTCAGAGCCTGAGCGATGCTCTTTCCTTTAGATTCAAATTCATAACGAATGACAAAAAACGAAGAGGAAGAAAGCAAAAACCTGGCGTCTGTTCTTTTTGGGAGTGGTGTGGTAGACTTTCCCTAATTCATCATGCTCCTTTCATGTATTACATACTAACTTCATAGAAAAATTAAAAAAGACAGCTACACCTTCTACAAGGAAAAATGCCTTCGGCAGAGCGAATGTTGGCCAGCCCTTCCTTTCACGGTCCTCTGTGCCAGATTCACAGAGCTCTCGTGCAAAAACAGCTGGCTTGGCCCGGCTCTCGGTCCTTTAATCTCAACCCTGCAACATATTTAATTACTTACCTAAATATACATATGAAAGAGGGGTGTGACTTGACCAGAGAGACGTGGAGCTCTGTGAGCCCAGTCTTGCTGAGAATCTGACACGCGTCCAGACATTAAATGGATCAATAAGTGTCTCTGTCAGTAAATGAAACTAAATAGCGAGTCGCTGTCAGATTAACCCAGAGGTTTATGACTGACGTCTCATAATCCCGAGCGTGGCTCAAGCCAGGCAGGACGTGAGTATATGAACCGGTATGAACAGAGGAAGAAGCGAGACAAATTTAAATGGGTGAGGCCAGATGGGAAGGGGAAAGTAATGGATGAATATTAATATGAAATATGAGGATTTTGGACCCTACTGCCAGTATAATTCTGGGAAGGCAAGTTTTCCTTTGGAAAACATTAAAAGAAAAATAAATAAAGAAAATAAAAATATTTCTTTATAATGCATGATTGAGTACAGTTTTGGCCTGATAAGATAAGTTATTTGGAAAATCTGCTTTAATTGTTTTTCTTTCTATTATTATTATTATTAGTAGTATTATTTGTAGCGAATCAGCTCTATTATTATTATTTTGAAACAGCTCTCGTGTCCTCATTTTAATACAGACAACATGTCTCTAAGTCAACCTTTTTTATTTTTCACAATCCTTAGTGTTTTAAAGTAGCTTTACAGAAATTGTGCCCTAATTTGAGCAGTGAGCAATCCAAAGGTAATCAATTTGTTGGTTGTTTAACACAAAAACAACTTTGGTTATCATTGTTTTCCATTATATAGAAAACATAAATAGCTAAAAAATGCAATGGCAATCAAATGCAACCAAAACTGTTTGATGACCAACATTGTTCAAAATATATTCTTTTGTGTTCAACTGAAGAAAGAAACTCAAACTCATCTGCTTAAAGTAAACTTAAAAGTATACATTTATAAACTAAAAAGTGGGCCAATCTAGCTCCAAGTAGTATTGAAATAATACGCTTACAAGCATACAGTATAGTACATGATGATGATGATGATGATGAATGCTTTATTGATCCCAGAGGGAAATTTATACATCCAGTAGCTATACAATACAATTCAATTGATGTATATTTATTTTTTGCAAAGGTATTATGTTGTTTCACTTCTGAATGTTTTTGAAAATCAGGACTGGTCGTATTTAGAAAAAAGAATACAATGGAGGTTGAAGGGAACCAAAGCTGTTTGATTACCAACATTCTTCAAAACTTAAGAATTGTTCATTTTATTTATTATTATCATTTTTTTTATATAAAGAAGTATTTTATTTATTTATTTATTGAGATTAGCACCCAGTAAATCTATTATAAAGTGAATTATTTCCACACAAAATATGTTTAATCATGCATTTTCTCCATTCAATTCCACACAAACACGTTTCCTTGTTGATTGCTTCAAAATTCCGGCATATTTTTTTTAGATTAGATTCAACTTTATTGTCACTGTGCAGAGTACAAGTACAGAGCCAATGAAATGCAGTTAGCATCTAACCAGAAGTGCAAATAACAGAGTATATAAATAAATATAGATTATGTGTATATACATTAAGCTTTATGACATATAGTGCAAGTTATGAGGTAGGAGGGCAGAGACCAGCTCAATGCAAATTACTGTACATACAACATAGGGTGCAAGGAAAGTATAAACAGAAGGTGTATTATACAGTGAGTATAAACAGAAGGTGCATTATACAGTGAGGTACATAAATGGCATATGTTTATATATGGCCAACGACCATAACAGTGCAAATGGCATCCGGAGGTAGAAATGTGCAAGGGAATGTGCAAAATATCAGAGAAATGTGCAAAATAGCAGAGGGAATAATAAGCACATTGATAGTGAGGAGTGCAGACAGTTTTTTTTGTTGTTGTTTTTTTTTTGTTTGTTTTTTTTAAGTTAAGCATTAGGTGGTCCATCTAGGATGTAGTGTTCAGCGCCTGAGATTGGAGTTCAGTAGGCTGACCGCTGAGGGAAAGAAACTGTTCCTGAGTCTGCTGGTGCGACAGCGAAGACTCCTATAACGTCTCCCCGATGGGAGAGGAATGAACAGTCTGTGATTGGGGTGAGAGGAGTCTTTGGTGATGCTTCTCACTCTCCTTAGACAGCGTTTGTGGTAAACGTCTTTGATGGACGGTAGCCCAACACCAGTGGTGTATTGGGCAGTTTTCACCACCCGCTGGAGGGCTTTCTGGCCCGAAACAGTGCAGTTGCCATACCACATTGTGATGCAGTTTGGTATGTGATATATGTATTGAGCTAATATCGGGGGATAAGCGGGAAATGTAATAAGCCTGTTTAAAAACTACTATTTTTTTCAATTCGGTTTGGTGCATAAAATGCACCCTTTAGCTGTATTACAACCCCAATTCCAGAGAAGTTGGGACGTTTTGTAAAAATGCAATAAAATCAAGAATCTGTGCTTTGTTCGTTCACTTTAACTTTTATTTAATTGACAAAAGTACAAAGAAAACATTTCCAAAGTTTTCACCGACCAACGTAAATGTATTTGGTAAATATGAACATATTTAGATTTTGATGGCTGCAACACACTCCAAGAAAAGTTGGGACAGAGGCACGTTTTATACTGTCACATCAACTTTCCTTTTAATTACAATGTTTCATTGTTTGAGAATTAAGAATACTAATTGTTAAAGTTTTGCAAGCAAAATTTTTGTCCAGTCTCACTCCCACATGTTGGCTACGTTCATTCAGTCGGTGTTCGGGACTGATGGACATATTTACTGACAGGTGTGACTCTCAAACTGTTCTGTAGGATGGAATAATGTCTGTACGGACAGGTAACCAAAGTTACTCCCTAACTCTAACTCACAGGTAAAGTCTGTTACCACAGTGACACACAATGATTGTAAATATCACACCTTTTTTATTATCATTTTGAAGGGCTTTAGGGAATAGTTGCCCTTACAAGAAAGAAGGGTCACACTTTATTTTAAAGTCCAATTCTCACTGTTGACTATGATTTTTGCCTCAGTAAACTCCTAATCTGCTGTTTATTAATAGTTAGCAAGGTAGTTGTTAAGTTTATGGGTAGGACTCTAAAATATAGTCATGCAAAATAAGGCATTAATATGTGCTATATGAGTGCTTATAAACAGCCAATATGTTAGTAATATGCATGCTAGTTAATAGTGAGAATTGGTCCTTAAAATAAATTGAATAATGTTTATTCAACTATTAGTATACTTCTAAAAAGTAAATATACTTTCAGTCTACTTTTTATGTACTTCTCAGAAATATACAGTACTTTTTGTACTTCGTAGTTACAGTATGTACTCAAAGTTTACTACTGTTATGCTTGAAATATACTTAAAATACTTTTATAAACTAAAAAGTGGGCCAATTTAGTCCCAAGTAATATTGAAATAGTACACTTGGAAGTATACTATACTAGTACATTAATATTACTTAAAAATATACTTGAGCGTTATGTGAGTATACTTAAAATTGACTAGAAGTATACTTATTTCTGTAAAGGTGTCAGGTTGTTTTAATTTTGTATCACAATTTCGTAACAAAAGATTAATTATAAGTGAATATTTATGAAAATGAGGACTGGCCATAAGAAAAAAGAAAAACACCATAAAAGTTGTTTATATTCCAACTCTTCCGAAGCCATCTGAAATGTATGTTTAAGAAACATCAGTTGTTTTTAACAGATCTCCTTGATGCTTTTATTAGGAAAGTGGTATTGTGTAATATGGGAATGAATCATTTTTTGACTCAGATCTTTTTCCATTTTAGAAAACTAGTATGATTTTTTTTGTTCATGAATCAAAATGATTTGTTTCTTGAGTTCAATAGCAGTTAGCAGCTCACTGGAGAGGACGATTATAAGTGAATAAGAGCATAAACTTTGTTTATTTTCACTCAAATCTATCCTAGGACTTCAGAATATGGTGTGTAAATATACATAGATTACTTTTTTGAAACTTGAAAGCTTCAGTCCACATTCATTCCAACTGCATGGAAAAAATGACTAAATTGATGTCCTTTTGTGTTCTGCAGAAGAAAAGAAGTCAGCAGGTTTGCAACCACAACGACGTGAGGGTGAGTAAACGATGGCAGACGTTTAATTCAATCCATCCCTTTAAGGTGAATTAGTGAGTACAGCACTAATCCAAACACAGACTCCAAATATAACTCCATAATACAGTATGGCAGAGAAGGAGGTTATGCAATATTATGACAAGATTCAGTAAGTTAAGCAAGGAAGTTTTTAATAAAGGGGAAAATAAATCTTTTGACCGTAGGCCTATCCAAAGCCTGTGATCTACAGTAATTAATTTCATGGTGGAGAATGTTCTGAACCCCCTACAGTTGTTCAACAACACCTCTTTTCCAACACAAACCAGCCGTCTCCAAAAAACACTTCACTAGGGACCGTGTTCCCCTCAGTGAGGTCAGCTGTACTCGATTCTGACCGGCTATTATGTTTGGTTGTGAGGCGAGGATAGTTTCTCCAATAAAATTTGATGATAATTTAGTCCATCTCCTTTGACAAAGGGGACAGCAAAGCAAATTACGGCCCCACCCTGTTAGACACCCTGACTAGGGCCAAAAACCCAGCATAGAGCAGATTGAACTTGGCCCGTGGTCCCTCCAGATGTGTCATACAGAGAACATTTGGTCTTTTTACAATCTCACTGCTTTTCCCTCCATTTCTCACTCGATATCCTCTGTATCCCATGAAGAACTTGAAACAGCATGCTCTTTTTTTCCATAGCGGCTTGCCAGATTTCTTTTCTCTGATCTTAGCATCCCTCTCCTAGTTGTGTCATTTCAAGAAACACTTGATGTGGGAAAATTCAGAACAAATCCCTAACCCTGATTAATCTGTATTAAACGTTGTCAAGAAACTCGTTTGTGCTATGAACATGTCCCAGAACACTGTTTTTCTGAGTAATGTCTGTGAAAGAGTCTTAGATTTGGAAGGACGGTATATATATATATATATGTATATTACCTACATTTTTAAACTTGAAATAATCATTTGTCTCATTTTTATTTATTTACATTTTTATTTTTTATTTTATTTTTAACTGGCACTCATAGTCCTCCATAAAAATGTTTCAAATCACAGATATTACTCTATCGCTAAAAATAGCAGACAAATTGCTTTCTTCTACAAAATGACAAAGTGTAGCTATGGTTTTCACTATATCAACCAATGCAATTATGGGAGTGACTTCTGTATTTTGTACATACCAAACGATAATTTAGGATTCACGCCCGCATTTAAAGTCCCTCCCAAAACTTTTCAGCGAGTACGTGACCATTGAATGTTCCATGAAGTTGCTTTTGCCTTGAAGCAGTAAAAAAGAAAACATTCATCATTCATCTGTCATTATTTTTCCACCGCGCAAGTCACTCGAAATGCTTGCGAAGAGCCGCTCTTCAGATCTTGTAAGACCTGGGATGCAAACCCCACAATGCTCTTTTGCCAACAATTGCTCTCTTGCTCAAGGCTGCATTCCAGCAGAGGAGAGGTTCTTATTTTGCCTATTTCTAAGCACCTGTTACCTTGGATACTGGGTAACCAGGGAAACACAAACTAGCATAGCACTAGGAGGCAATATCCTCAGAAATGTACGAGACACACCCTTGGAGATGAAATGGCTGGGAATTAATCATCCTGAATGTGTAATGGAGCTCTTTGTTAAAGCTTCGCATTCAGGTTGCATTAATTATTTGATGGTGTTTTGAAATCGCTTATCTTGAACCTGCTAAATATCAGGGCTATTTGACAAGTAGAGGTCCTTGAATGAAAAGTTGAGAACTCATAATGTCATAGCAATGAGATCAACCTTTCACTAAAGTTATTCACGCAGAGAATGTGTTTAGCCTTGCGTTATACAAAAGAAATAGAGAAGTTTATTTAAAAAATGTAATAGCTACCATAATAACAGTGTAATATTATATAATTGTTTATACAGACACATTATTAAAAAATCAGTTTTAAAATGTAAATATAATAAAGTTGAATAATAATGATACTAATAACAATAATAATAATGATAATACACATAATTAACTATATATATATTGCTGTTTTTGAAAGAAGCTTTTCTACTCACCAAGGCTGCATTTTGTTGATATACTGTGTGTATATATATATATATATATAATTTATTTTTGTAACGGCAAAGCTGAATTTGAAGTCTTTAGTGTCATGTGATCCTTCAGAAATAATTATAATATGCTGATTTACTGCTTAATTATTCCCATCTATTATTTTTCAATTATTATTAATGGTTCTTTTCATTATCACTGTTTTAAATTTGCTGCTTAATATTTGTGTGGAAACCATTATGTGGGCCTCAAGTACTGAATCACTTTTAGTGTCTAAGCAATAAAAAAAAAAACTGTAATTCAAAAAATGCAAGCATATACATCCATCTTGCTCACATATTGTGCGCAGTTTGTGCTAAATACAAATAAAAAATAATAATAATAAAAAAACATTACATGCACAAATGTCAAGGCATGTCAAAACATCTCAGGGCCCCAAAAATCACCTCAGACCCCAGAGGGTTCAATTTTACTTTCCCCAAAGTATTTGAATGATAGTGTATTACGGTTTTTACTGAAATTTTAAGCAGCATAACTGTTTGTCAGCATTGATAATAATGAAGAAATGTTTCTCGAACAGCAAATCAGCATATTAGAATGATTTCTACAGGATCATGTAATGGCTGCTTAAACATTTTAGGCGAGTATTCTTGGTTTAACGTGTTTGTGTAGGTCCAAAGTCATGTTTCCTAGCATCCGTTCCTGTTAAATCTGTCCAGACTTGAAGCAAGAAACTCACTGAGCATGCATACAATACCTATATTATGTAGAAATGTGTTTCGTGGATATGGTAATGTTCATCAGTCTAAACAGTTGGGTCAATTTGCGAGTTAAAGTAGCAGTTATCGTCGAAGTTGCATAATAATGTGTGGAACTAATTCCACAATGTTCACAATAACACCAAATATTTGTTGCATTTGCACAGCACAGAAATAGACACATTGACATAGCGTTGACCTGACGTTTGAGTGACGGACGCGCTCAACAGTTCCACGGTGAACTTTCATTGTGATGTATTGGGTTCTAATACCCCTTCATTTGTCACTCGGAAAACAGTTTGCTGGAGCAAGCGCTACATTTTTGGAAGTGCAGGTTGCATGTCAAACTTCAGCGAGTGTTTAGAAAAGTCAACACAATTAACCACAAGAGATTAATCTGTCTCCACCCTCACTTCACTTAACATTCCTTCCTCTCATTACTGTGATTAATAATTCCCACAAATACCACGCTAAAACCCAGTCATTAAACACAGACAGTCGTGCCCCGGACTTCTGAGCGCTACATTCTGCAGCATGCATTTAATTCCTAAAATACTTTCTCTGCTCATATTTTATATAAGGACTCTGACAGGTCATTATCAGGGTGGCGACTCTGTAAATAAACAGCGCGAAGGAGTCGTCAGGACTGATTATTTTTTCGGATCAACATTAGGTTGTGTCTGTCATTTTAAGAGGTGTGATGCTGATAAACTTTTGTGCTAGAGGTTATCTGTTTTGACTTGTGTGCACAGCTACTGTTCTCTTGTCTCACTGACGAGATGAACTGGAGTGAAGGAGTGGTGTGATTTTTACATTCCCATCATGCAGAGAGTAGACATCTGCCATCCACTTATCCGCATGCCGTCTTCTTTTTAAACAAGTCACTCGAGAGAAATGCTCAGACTGCGTGGGAGATGCACACTGATTCCTCCCTGCTGCAGATCATTTTGAGCCGGTTTCTCATGGTCTATGAGCGCTTAAGCTGTGTGATGTGATTAAAAATACTTTAAAATGAGGTTCGATTTGTTAACATTAGGAATCACACACAAAATATATTTTATTTGAATGTTTATTTATAAATTATTAACCTTTTCATAATATTACTATGCATTTATTTATTTTCGTTACATCATAAAATATTACACATTCAAAAATTAAAAAAAAATGTTTTATAGAATTACAAAAGATTTTAATTTCAAATAAATGCTGTTTATTTGAATTCTTCTTAGAGTCCTGAAACATAAAATGTATCATGGTTTCCACAACAATATTAAACTGCACAACGGTTTTCATCATTTATAAAAAAAAGATATTAGAATGATTTCCAAAGAATCGTGTGACATTGAAGACGAGTAATGATGCTGAAAATGCAGCTTTGCATCACAGAAATAAATTACATTATAAAATATATTTAAATAGAAAATTATTTTAAATTGTAATAATATTTCACAATATCACTGGTTTCACTGTATTATTAATCAGATAAATGCAGCTTAGCTTAGTGTACATTAAACAAGATATATTACATTGTTTCATGTTTGCTGGTGCATTAAATAAGGTTAACAAATTCAACCCTACTACCAAAATTGTAAAGTCATTACTTTATTGAATAATGGCATGATTGACCTATTCGAATTTATTATTTCAAGGAGCTACGTAACAAATCTTGGTATTTTTCAGCGTTCTGGCTATATTTGATATGTAAGTCTCATAGCATGCTCTGAAAGGGTCATAAGAACCATTTACTTTGAAAAACACTGTCACTCAAAGACAGTGGGATACCCAGGATTGTGTGAATGGAGCTGGTCCTCATGTCAAATCCCACTGCCCTCTTATGGTTTTAATACACCCGGGCCCTGCTGGCTCACAGCTCTCCACGCTAAAACCCAGTCATTAAACACAGACAGTCGTGCCCCGGACTTCTGAGCGCTACATTCTGCAGCATGCATTTAATTCCTAAAATACTTTCTCTGCTCATATTTTATATAAGGACTCTGACAGGTCATTATCAGGGTGGCGACTCTGTAAATAAACAGCGCGAAGGAGTCGTCAGGACTGATTATTTTTTCGGATCAACATTAGGTTGTGTCTGTCATTTTAAGAGGTGTGATGCTGATAAACTTTTGTGCTAGAGGTTATCTGTTTTGACTTGTGTGCACAGCTACTGTTCTCTTGTCTCACTGACGAGATGAACTGGAGTGAAGGAGTGGTGTGATTTTTACATTCCCATCATGCAGAGAGTAGACATCTGCCATCCACTTATCCGCATGCCGTCTTCTTTTTAAACAAGTCACTCGAGAGAAATGCTCAGACTGCGTGGGAGATGCACACTGATTCCTCCCTGCTGCAGATCATTTTGAGCCGGTTTCTCATGGTCTATGAGCGCTTAAGCTGTGTGATGTGATTAAAAATACTTTAAAATGAGGTTCGATTTGTTAACATTAGGAATCACACACAAAATATATTTTATTTGAATGTTTATTTATAAATTATTAACCTTTTCATAATATTACTATGCATTTATTTATTTTCGTTACATCATAAAATATTACACATTCAAAAATTAAAAAAAAATGTTTTATAGAATTACAAAAGATTTTAATTTCAAATAAATGCTGTTTATTTGAATTCTTCTTAGAGTCCTGAAACATAAAATGTATCATGGTTTCCACAACAATATTAAACTGCACAACGGTTTTCATCATTTATAAAAAAAAGATATTAGAATGATTTCCAAAGAATCGTGTGACATTGAAGACGAGTAATGATGCTGAAAATGCAGCTTTGCATCACAGAAATAAATTACATTATAAAATATATTTAAATAGAAAATTATTTTAAATTGTAATAATATTTCACAATATCACTGGTTTCACTGTATTATTAATCAGATAAATGCAGCTTAGCTTAGTGTACATTAAACAAGATATATTACATTGTTTCATGTTTGCTGGTGCATTAAATAAGGTTAACAAATTCAACCCTACTACCAAAATTGTAAAGTCATTACTTTATTGAATAATGGCATGATTGACCTATTCGAATTTATTATTTCAAGGAGCTACGTAACAAATCTTGGTATTTTTCAGCGTTCTGGCTATATTTGATATGTAAGTCTCATAGCATGCTCTGAAAGGGTCATAAGAACCATTTACTTTGAAAAACACTGTCACTCAAAGACAGTGGGATACCCAGGATTGTGTGAATGGAGCTGGTCCTCATGTCAAATCCCATATCTTATGGTTTTAATACACCCGGGCCCTGCTGGCTCACAGCTCTCTAAGACTAAACACAGGGCATTTCACGTGTGTGTGTGTGAGTGTGTGGTATGTAGACACAGATTTCCTGCTAGTTCTCCCCAAATAGTGCAGACCACATCAAATGCAAGAAGGAGTACTGGACTGACTTTGAGGACGTCTAGATTTTGATGACTGAGAGACACAAATACTCAGAGAACGTGTCAGAGATACGTTAAAGTAATACGTTGCTGAAAAATTTACATTCTCTTATCGTTAAAGGGTTAGTTCACCCAAAAATGAGAATTAGCCCATAAATTACTCACCCTCAAGTCATCCTATATGACTTTCTTCTTTCAGACGAATCTAATTGGAGTTATATAAAAAAAACTGTCTTTGATCTTTAAAGCTGTTTAATGCCACTCAGCGGGTGTTGCATGCATCAGTCCAAAAGAAGTTAAATAAAAAGCGCCCATCCATAAAAAAAAAGTGTCTCACACGGCTCCGGGGGGTCCTCCTGTAGCGAATCGATGCTTTTTTGTAAGAAAAATATCCATATTCAACCCAACAGTTGTACACGGAAGCAGGTCCACGCTGATGACGGTTTATTTATTTATTTATTATTATTATTTTTTTAATAAAGGCACAGCTAATTCAAAATATCTTTGTCTACTGTTCAAAAGGTTGGGGTTGGTAAGATGTCTTGAAATAAGTCTATTATGCTCTCTAAGTTTGCATTTATTTGATCAAAAGTACAGTAAAAACAGTAATATTGTGAAATAGTATTACAATTTAAAATAAATTATTTCAATTTAAAAATGTGTGATGTAAAGCTGAATTTTAAGCATCATTACTCCATTCTTCAGTGTCACATGATCCTTCAGAAATCATTTTAATATGCTGAGTTGCTGCATAACAAACGTTTCCTATTTTTATCAATGTTGAAAACAGTTGTGCTGATTAATTTAGTAGAAACTGACGTCTTTATTGTCTTTTTTGATCAATTTAATGCATCATTGCTGGATTAAAGTAAAAATTTCTTTAAAAAAAAAATAAAATAAAAATCATACTGACCCCAGACTTTGAACAGTACTGTACATATGTTTCTGATGGACATCTTTGACCATTGCATCACAGTTAGCCTTTTTCAAAATATAGAAAAAAGCAACATGCTCATAAAAGTAGGGGGGGGGGGGACTATGTTTGTCTAATTTTACAGTTAAAATGTAAAAATCCTTGAAACAAGATCAATTTTACTTATGCAAAGACTAATTAAAATCTTAAAAGTCCTCTTTTTGTTTGCAGTGTATTCATATTTATCTTACGCTTATTTTTCAAACCACTGATTAGACTTCAGCATTTAGAATCACATTTTAAAGCACCGTGACAAACATATACAATTTCTTTGCAATTTCAGTGCAAATCCTGCCACTTGAAGATACTAATACTGTGGCTAAAACTAAAACAATATTTGGCCCAGGGTTTGTCTCACACTCTGCCTTTTTCATTTTGAGTCGCATGGAAAAACTGAAATAATAGAGGGCTGGAACGACATAAGGGTGAATAAATGATGAAAGAATTTTCATTTGTGGGTGAACTGCTCCTTGAAACAGGGATGGAGTAAGTCGGGTGTGGTGATAGAGAAATGCTCAGCAGGAAACAAGCTCAGAGTTCAAGGAGCAAAAGGGCCGTGCTCATTCTCCCGGACTTTTTCCGAATCAGCAAAGGCCTCACCGCGTCCGTCCCTCCCCTAATTAGTCCCTTCTGACAGCTGTTATCTTAAAGAAAACAGCGGTTACCCAGACGTTCTGTCAAGCGCACTTGAAACGCAGAGGGAAAATTGAGCAGGCTCCATCTGAAACACCAGCGTGTCGTTAGCACTTCCGCCCATGCTGCGCCGAAGAGCGACTTAGCAGTGACTCAGACGCATCCCTGCCAAGACAAAGCCACCCCGGCACATGGATCAGCATCTCTGGATTAATGAGCGCTACCAGTGGGGCGTCCTACAGTTTACGTCTGAAGTCTCTGCCTCTTCATTAGGCTGCGATTAATCACGTTGGCTCGCAATGAGGTAGCGCTTCTGGGAGCTCCAGCAACACTAGCGCAGTTACTGGAAGCAGAACAACTCAGCAAAGGTGCTTGGCCTCAAACTCGTTTCCCTCTAGTCACGTGGCTGTCACTCGGTCGATTGCACAGCGGGAACTGGACCAAGCTGACTGCGTCACGGCCACGTAATCAATCTCATTTATTATGCAAATGTTCTCTGCCTGCTAATTTAAAATATATGTCTGGTAAATCAATTGTAACACCTAAGACGATCATTCGTTCGACCACCGAACGTGCCTGGAAGTGAGACGCAGAAGAACGGGATTTTTGCTCAGTCAGCAAGTTCGCAAGGGAACAGAACTCGGTCCTAAAGCCGTGCAACAAACATCTAGCCACCATGTGTTTCTGCATGACGCCACATGTTCCTATATCTCACCCTGCTTTTCTCTCTCTGCGTGTTGGCCTGTATGACACTTGTTAAATATAGAGCATTGCGGCTCGGGGCAGTTAGCGAATGACGTCGGTAATTAAAGCCCAGATTGCCTAAGTCAGCAGAAATTGGCTCCAGTAATTAAACTCAAAGGTTAAATTCCTGATCGAGTGTTTTGTGCAGATCATAATGAGATGGAAAGAAATAAGTAATGCATCTCTACTTGTGAGGCATTGTCCAATTTTGTATCAGAGCAGCAAAGGAAATAATTGAGAGTTAAAAGGACCACGAAAAGTCCAGAAGGATTTATTATTGTTGGCTCACGTAGCCTACATTCTGGTTTGTTTTATGGCGACAGCAGTGTCTTTAACTGGTGGCCCGTTCTTCTCTTTAAGGGTGCCTACGCACTTTTTGTAGGAATGGACTGTCGCAAGTACACATAGGAAAACTGATGAACTGTGAACTGCAAATTGAAATCCAAATTCAAATACATATATTTTATGTGGATTTTTTTTATTTTGTATGAATCCATAAAGTCAGTGCTCCTAAAATACACACAGGTCTCCTGCAGAACAACCACTGGTGTAGTTCATCATATTAATAATAAACATGTTCCTCAAAGTGTGAGAACTAGTAAGTGTCTACAGTATTACTTCATTTTTGTTGGGCTATATAAAGCAAAGATATGTATGCTTTTCAATTGATGTTTAAGTGTCCAAACTCCTTTAAAAAATTTAGGGTCAGTCAGCAAGATTTTTTTTTCCTGAAAGAAATGTATATTTTATGTAACAAAGATGCATTAAAGGGGTCATGAACTGAGAAACCAAAATTACCTTGATCTTTTGACATATAAGAGGTCACTGTACTATAAAAACATCCTGTACGTTTCAGACCTCAAAACTTTCTCGTTAGTCTAAAAACAGCTTATATTGAAGTCAGTCTTCCAAAAGAACAGTTTGTGGAATATGATGTAATAGCGTGGCTAAACACCACCTCCGCAGAAGAAGATCAACGCCTGCTTCTACATCACTGTCTGTTTAGCCCCGCCCACCAATTCACGCATGTAGAGTTTACGAGAGAGGCGAACGTGCAGGTCTATGCAGAAACCAAACGATAAAGATGCTCCAAAGACAACAAGATGCTCTGCAGTCCCAACGTTAGGAAAGAGTGGATAAACTTGATTTTTAATGAAGATCCAGACTTCGTCAGTAAGAACTCACTTTATTTTACAATGGATTCATTTGCAAACAAAGAACAATTCAACACGGGATTTTCAGAAAGATTGAAACTAAAAGACGTTGCTTCGCCAGCTATATTGGATCCGACAGTAATTTCGCGGCACACACCTTTGAGTAACTGCTTTTATTACATGATCACTATTGCTTTGTCTGTTAAACAAATAATTTGATATGTGCATTTATGCATTTTTAACCTAAATCAGAGCAGCGTCCATCTGTGAAGGACATAGTCTGTCAAACACACACAACTATTAGATGCTATTAAAGATTAAAGATAAAAACTATTAAAGAAAAATGTTTATATCTTTGATTTAAAGAAAACAATAAGCTGTGGAACATCATAGTGGTGAGTTAATACATATTTAAAATATATTAAAATAGAAAACAATGTTTTAAAATTTTAGTAATATTTCATGATCTTACTGTTACATCATCATACACACATTTTATTTTTATTGTGTGGACAGGAAAATGATTGTAGGGTTGTAGTGTCAGGCCTGGTTAGGACTCTGTGTAAAGCTTCACCTGCATGAAGTGAAAGCCGATAATGAGCCGTGGGATTCATCCCAAATAGGGACAGCCCATCCACCGCAGAGCGTAGGCAGCGGCCGCAGTCAGAGAGCACTGCTGGGCCAGGACACCCTGAGTGAGACCTGTTAGAGCCTTATTAAAGGCTGGGTATTTTCAGACTGACGCGTTAATTTCCAGCAGGACTGTGGCTCATTGTGGGGTGGTGGGCTCAAAGCTTCGCAAAGGCCACACATGCTGCGCAGTGAAATGGATGTAAACACAGTAGAGGGTTTTGGACTTTTTGCAAGGTGACCAGCCAAACCGCCCTAAGGGCTGGCTCTCATTGGTGCCGTGCCATCAGGCACTGACAGTGTCAACATCATTACTGTCAGATGCAATAAATGCCTGGGGTTCTTACGAGCCGCTCTGCAATGGCTTACCAGATTTGCCTTTCTCTCTCTCTGGATCACTGAAGTAGCCCCTCACCTTTCCTTAAAAGTGCCGTGGAGTCAGTTGTGCCTGGGCACAAAAGGTCATGGACTTTTTGTTCTTCAGACGAATATAAAGTGTGAGATATATGAATGAGATATAGGCCTATATTTTTTTATATAGAAAATCTACAGTAGTATCAACTCATCAATATGTATGGCCCGATAAAATTTGTTTTATGTTTTCCAAAATTCCATTTAATTAAATTTTTTTACCCAAATTCCAAAAAAAAATGTTTTACAAATTTAATTTTTTCTGAAATCTGTTTTAATGTTTTAATTACATTATAATGACCAAAGTCATGCCCATTCATGAAACTTTAACAATTTAATAGTTTACTTTTTTACAGTAATAGGGCCCTATGAAATGTTTTGTTTGTTTGTTTGTGTTTATTTCAGAAATTTCACAGTACATTTTACAAGTACATTTTATCATTATAAGAAGTGCATTTTAGTATACAATAGTAATATATAATATGTTTAGTAATGCACTAGCATACATAAGTGAACAGATATGGACTAAAAGTTGGAAAACTTTAATGTTTGATTTCAGTTAATCTTTTTAAATGTGTGCTATGGATTTTTCTTGTTACCTTCTGACGTTCTCATCACAGCTCAGGCTAGGTTGAAGGTTTTGGGTCAATGCTGTCATAATGTCCTGCGGCTCTGATGATTGACTCAAAAAGCCTGAGCAAAGATGCCAACTGCTATTGAGATGAATGGAAATGCTGATGGAGAGCTTTCTCAAGGTGGAATAGACACCCTTTTGTCCCACTCACACATCAACTGTGGGAACAGAGATCCAATGAACAGGACAAATGAAAGGTCATGTTCCTGTGACATCCTCGATTTGTTAACATATCCCAGAGACAAACAGTGCACATGGCCCATACATTTCCTGTGCCAGTCCAGACCAGGGATGCTCTGGAGACTGATGTCACCAGACGTGGGAGATTATGCCTTTGTGCTCAGACAGAATCACGCAGGACAAGCCGGATGTGGATTTCTCATCTCATTCTGGCTCTAAAAGAAATTTAAGCTTTAAGCTGTAGCCTATGTTCTTGACTGAAAAATCAAGTAAAAAAAAATGTTTTTAAGGTGACCCTTTATTGGGTCACCTTAATGGGAGCGATTAAGTTTGTTGCATTGTGCCACTATATGTTCTGTTTTGTGATTCAAAATTAGTTAGTATATGCTATAATATGTTTGGTGAAAATTTGGAGCAATGCTGCGTTAAAGTCCTCTATGGACGTTCGTTTTTTTTAAGAAAGTCATCAGAAAGACTGATGTGTGCATACACTATATGGAAAAAGTATTAGGACACCCCCCTCTTTAGAACAGAAAAAGGCACTTCCAAAACTGTGGCAACAAAGATGGAAACATAATTCATGTATTTAAAATTGTATTTCCATTTCTGTTGCAACAGTTTTGGAAGTGTCTATGACTGTACCCATATGTGTAAGTCATTGGTGTTTGGTGATGAGTTTTTGGCTCAAGGTCTGTATTTAAAGTCACATCAGAGGTGTTCAGCTGGGATTTGGACTTTGCTTTCTGCAGACCAGTCAAGTTCTTCCATGCATACTGACTAAATCAATTATTTATTTTGAACCTTGCCTTATACAGAGAGGCATTGTCATGTTAGAATAGAAAATGTTCCTGTCCAAACTGTTGCTATAAAATTAAAGCACACAAGCCCTAGAATATCATGACATGCTTAAACATTAAGATTTGTACTCATGGAAATTACTAAAGTAGTCAAACCTGTTCATTAGAAGGGGGTGTTCCAATAATTTTGTCCATATAGTCCATATATACTACTCTACTTCTATCCCACAAAATCAATTTATTAAGCGTTTTGCATTGACATCCGTTCAAACAATGGCCTCCGTTCTCCTTACTGTCATTACGCAACGTTACGCTTTTTTGCTAACTTTGGATTCTTGCCTAAAGTGGCTTTGGCCGTGTCATAAACAGACGCGACTCGATGTGCAATAACAGGTATTTTTTCCATATTAACCAAAGTTTTTGTCCTAGCCTGATGCGACAGCGATATACGATTAACAACACAGGATTCTAGTTTTGAAGCAGTTTCTGTTTCTGCGACGTCGACTGGAACTACAAACGATGACGTGATAATCTTAGTACTGATTATGTGTTTTATTTAACATTAAAGGGATTTTTCTGTAACTTCGAATATCGTGACATTTATAGCCATACTGAAAGCAACAATGGATATTTTACATCAGATCTTGAAAATAAAAGAAAGGAAACAAGAATGTTCAAACTTTGAACAAAATGTATTCCATGAAATAGATTGTATCGATGACTCATTTTGAATAATGTTAAACTTATTAATATTTATTAATTAGATTATACATACCCTTTTTTTTCCCCGAGTGCAGTTGCAAGCCCGATGCTTTTCTGATTGGTTTTTGATTGATTTTGTCTGTCTCCTAGCTATGTTGATTTTGGAATTGGAATTTTTAAGATTTTCTGTATGCACGTAATTGTATGTAGTGACATAGTGAGTTATTATTTGATGTTGATTAGACTGGTTTTGAAGTTTGCAGATCCTCTGGCAGGGTTCATTTTGTTGCAAAGGGAGAATGTCATGCAAAAGAGGCCTGTCATGTAGCGCTTCCTCTCATTCCTCATCCTTGTCTTTACCAGAATAATCTCACAAGATATTAATTGAGGTGTCAGTAATGACTGACTGAGTCTAAGCTGAAAACCACTGAAGACAGGAAACATTTGACAAGAGACATGCCCTGAAATTAAAACAAAATCCTTCCTTATTGAATTGTCAGGTCTGAGTAGTTTCTTTTTAATAGTTAACCGCAAAAAGTACTGTGATTTCTATAAGATCTGACAATGTTTCCTCACTCTTCGCTTCAGTTTTACAGAAAATCTAGGTCAGGTAGAACCTTGAGAATGGAAAAACGCACCATGGAAGGGTCCAACTGTCAAATGTTTTATACAATAATATTGTCTTTTTGTGCCTTTGTCGGCACGAAATTCATGAGATTCATCCTGCAAAGCATCAGACTCACAAATGCAGACAGCTCCTTTGTTCCAAAGTTCTCAACTGCGGACAATGTGTTCCAATTAAAGCTTTGGCATTGTTCACGGATACTCGAATTATTTGTTTCCAGTGAAGTTGTGAACACCCAGTTATTTTAATCTGTGGGGCGAATCACAAAGGAGTCTGGCTGTTCTGTCTCCTGCTCCTGAAAGGAAGGTGACAGACACTTTAGTGTACTTTAATTGTGGCAAATTAGTGAGAAACTATTAAAAATAATAATAATAATAATAATCAAAGTTATATGCATCAGTCCACATACTCATCCATTTGGAGTCTCATTATCTGCTTAAACCACAAATGTGAATGAGAATCTGTGATAGCCTTAAGATGCTTCCTACATCGGCAATGGCACTCTGTTTTAGAACAGGATTATAAATATAGGTTGACAGACAGCTGAAAAGCTATTCAGTGATTGAATGGGCTCAGCTTTGACAGATCCACGTTGTTTATCACCTAGCCTGCAGGACTTTCGTTTTAGAAGTAAAATGCTTTGTTAGAAGTGCTTAAGAGGCTTGCTGTGCATGACTAACAGATCTTAAGGTGTCCACCTGTATTTCATTTGCTACTTTTCATCCCAACCAGGCCCGACTAGCTTAGCCTTCCGACCCTGAACATCTGGCACCTGCAAAACTATAAAAAATAAAAAATCAACTAATCTCACGTGGTATAGTCCACCTTTCAGACCATCTGATGATTATGAAAGCAGACTTTTACTTGTTTGCAATAATCACCAGCAAAGGAAATTCTTATTTACAATTAAATATACTTACAATTACCAATACTTTCTTATGCCTTGGATTGAGATCCTGCATTTCTAGTTCAAAAGATTTGTCCGCTACTCCTCTACTAATTTAGAAATGTCATGTTAGAAATATCAACAACTGCTTAGGCCATTTCTGAGAAGTTATTAAAGTATGATTACGTAATATTGTTTTTGCACAACAGTAGGTTACTCATATTTTAAACACAATATTGTTCACTAAAACTGTTCCATTCAGTAAAGATCCATTGCAAAACAGAGCATTATTGTTTCGTTCCTGAATGATTCAATGTTTTTGAACAGCTCATTGAATGAATGGTTCAATGACTCACTCATAAAGACAGTCGCTTTTTTCCTTCTTGAATGAATCAGCAATTTTGAACAATTGATCAAGCTGCTCAATTATTGCAGAGTTTTTGAATGTATCGGTTCAATGAATGATTGATTGACTCGCTCATAAATACTTGTTTCATTCATTAATGAATCTGCATTTTTTTGAAGGAATCATTTTTGAACCCAACTTAATGAAAGACAAATAAGAGCTAGTTTAATGTAAACATAACATCACCTAATGTACTCATCAGTTATGTAGCTGATCAATGTGTCTCTTCAAGTAGTTTTTTATACTGCTTTTTGGTCCTTTTTGTTCATATGTTGTTGCATGGAAAAATCTGTCAATCTTTGTGAAGATTACTTAAGATTCCTTCTGTGTTTTCTGCAGAGAAAGATGAGAGCATATGGATTTGCAACAAATAAGTGTCAATAAATAATGACAGAATTGTTCAAACTGTTTCTTTAATATCTGGGATTAAGCACACCTGGATAATATTATCAGGTAAAAGAAAGTGTGGAAAGGTACACAGAATAAAGGAAGACAATCATTTTGTGAAACTACAATTCGATCAGAATCTATCTGTCTTTCATGGACGGTGTTTGAGGAAAATAACAGTGCCTTAAATGTGAGATGTATTTTCAGCCGTCTGGACGTGGATCAGGCATGTGGTTGACATGAAATCCAGACGGCAGCACGGGGAAGGCTGCACCCTGCAATAAAATCAAATCCTGACACAGATTCTCTAGGAACAAAAAAAGGAGATTCCTAAAAAGTTCCTTTGTGCCTTTCAGAGACCCCTGTGTCTGTCAGACTAGCCCAGCCAAAAATGTGGGGGCAGGATCGCTACAGACTGTGCTGGAGACAGATCCGTCTGCTTGCAGCCCGCCTGCAGGATTAGTTTTAAGAACGAGGTGGAGGGTGGAAGTGGGCAGAGTGGCCTGGCGCAAAGACGCTTCCTTCGTGAGCAGCCAACAGAACGGCCTCTGTGGCCACTGTGGCATTGCCCAAATGTCTCCTCAGACCAAAGGCAGCAGCCGGCTAAATTATCCAAAACATGTTTCACTGGGAGCGTTTGTCTCTCGTGCTGCAGTTCCCAGGAATAACAGCACTATTCAAATATTTGAGGGATGTTGATGCTGTAGAGATATGCATGTCGCAATAACCTTGAAGGCACCTGACTTGTAAATCTAGAGAATTGAATGCGTTCCTGGGCTTGTTTTGTAAGCCTGTCATAATGTACAGGCTTACTCATTCACATTGTAATATATGATAAGATATGCATTTCAGGCATTTAAAGAAAAAAAAGCACAAAAACGTCCACAGTTATGTTGCCCAGTCCAAAATGGCCACTTTTGAGAGGACATGTACTGCTCTATATCAGGGTTATTGTATTTAACTAAAACTAAAACCTAGCTTTCATTAAAATGAAAATAAAAAGTTTTTTTTTTTATGGGATTATGGAAGCTTGTTGCTATGTATTGAGATTGCTTCTCCACAAAGGATAAATGCAATGGTATTTTAGAAGGTAATATCCAATAACATGGTATCTTAGAATTAATTATACTAATAACTAAAATTATAATGTAAATTAATATCTATAGTGATGCTACTGCGGGTTTTTTTTTTTGTTTTTTTTTCAGTAGCATCTCATCTGTTTTCATAACAGTAAAGCTGAACCAACTGAAACAATAACCGGCAAGCATATGAAGCATTGAGGATTCAGCTTTATTTTAGTCAGTTCATTCTTGTCAATCCGGTGGTTAAAAAATAAATAAATAAATAAAATAAAACTCTTAGCATTACTTTCTACCAGTTCTTCAAATTATAATGTCAGTCACTATACTCAGTTGTCTTAATTGCTGTTCACTAGTTTTATTGGGTTTGTTCTGAGTAAATATATTTATTGAATCCTCATTATCGTTGTGCTCAATAAAAACTGTATTTATTGCAAATTAAATTATATAATGAAATTTTCTCCACAAAGGATAAATGCAATGGTATTTTAGAAGGTAATATCCAATAACATGGTATCTTAGAATGAATTATACTAATAACTAAAATTATAATGTAAATTAATATCTATAGTGATGCTACTGCGTTTTTTTTTTTTTTTTTTTTTTTCAGTAGCATCTCATCTGTTTTCATAACAGTAAAGCTTAACCAACTGAAACAATAACCGGCAAGCATATGAAGCATTGAGGATTCAGCTTTATTTTAGTCAGTTCATTCTTGTCAATCCGGTGGTTAAAAAATAAATAAATAAATAAAATAAAACTCGTAGCATTACTTTCTACCAGTTCTTCAAATTATAATGTCAGTCACTATACTCAGTTGTCTTAATTGCTGTTCACTAGTTTTATTGGGTTTGTTCTGTGTAAATATATTTATTGAATCCTCATTATCGTTGTGCTCAATAAAAACTGTATTTATTGCAAATTAAATTATATAATGAAATTGTTTAGTAGTATAGTATCTTCCTCATTAAATAGTTCCATTGTAGCTACTGATTTAAAAGGGCAGCATGACTGTACTTTAACTGCTTTAAATTATGAGTGGTTTGTAGCTTGGGAAGGTACGGTTTCAAAGTAGCTTTCCCAACAGTGAAACCAAAAGCTTTGATTGGTGTCATTTACTTCCCTCTGTGTTTCTGACCAATAGGCTTGAATTATCAGCGGTCTGTGCCCAGCTGGCAGCTCTGTACCTTTCCTCGATACTCCAGAGATCCTGTTCATTAAACAAACCCTGGGAGGGGCAGCCGCATGGCTCTGCATTAGCTGCTTTGTTCACTGGAAAATCCACCTGGATTGTATTTTCGCAGTCTATATATAGTCTCACCTCTAAATGTGAACCACCTGTGCTGGACTAAGACAAAATGTCCCAAAGCTGGCTGAGAGATGTGGTAGCAGAGGTGGCAACTCGTGCACCAAGTCCAATCAAATGCCAGTTTTAAATGAACTTTCTTGTGCAGCATTATAAGTCAGTTAAATTGGACATGACAAGACGAGTGACACCTAGAAGTATATATTTGAACTTGATATTGCTGTCACAAACAAACGAGACTTACAAACGAGACTTATTTGCATTTTTAACAGATCTTTTTCGTTAACTGCATATACGTACACATTTGTGCGTAAAAATAAAAAACTGCAAACCAAGTGTGCCACACACATCCTGAAAAGTGAAGCCAAAACATTTTGATCACCATCTGGTGGCTGGCAGCAGTAAAGGCTAGTTCATAAACCCCACCCTCTCCATGTAAACTAATAGGACTTGAGCAAATAAATAAATAAATATATATATATATATATATAATTATTTATTTATTTTTTCTTCCAAAGATGGATCATTTTAGGTAGTTAGCACATGCTTGTATGTCCAAGTGTTTTTTCTAATAAGTTTGCTTTAAAGGGTTAGTTCACCCAAAAATGAAAATGTGTCCATGTTTTACTCACCCTCAAGGTACCCTAGGTGTATATGACTTTCTTCTTTCAGACGAATCCAATCTGAGTTATACTGTATATATAAAAAATTGTCCTGGCTCTTTCAAGCTCTATAATGGCTTGGGTGGGTGTTTTTGTTCAACAGTCCAAAAGAAGGCAAATAAAGTGCACGCATCCAGATTAAAACGTGCATCACACGGCTCCAGGGGGGGAATATAAGCCTCCTTTAGCGAATTGATGCGTTTTGTAAAAAAAAAATATATATATATACATATTTAAAATACTCAATATATGTGTATGTACTGTGTATATTTATTATGTATATATAAAGACACACACATTCAGTATATATTTTGAAAATGTTTATATGTATTTAGATTTATATATTTATATTCATAGAATTTTTATTATATATAAATATATTTAATATATAAACATTACATATTTTTCTTAAATATATACATGCATGTGTTGGTATTTATATACAGTACATAATAAATATACACAGTACACACACATATATTATGTAAACAAAAACTTTTATTTTGGATGCGATTAATCGTTTGACAGCACTAATTCGTTTTCTGATGGATGTGTGTAGTGGTCCCTTTCCATTTTACAGGTAAGAGCATCACTACATACAATATTGATGATTTTGCATGTTTTGACATGTACACATTATGACTGCTATTAAATTTGTAAAACTGTATTAAAATTGTAAAACAGTGGTCAAATATTGATTTTGTCTTAGACATTCTATAATGATATACAGTTGTCAAGATTAAATCAGGATTCTATGATCTAAAATGTTAAATCATGTAGTAAATTAAAAAAAAAGAAGAAGAAATGTCTTTGTGCGCATTAACATGTCAATTCGGTGTCTGCAAGTATTTACTCGTTGGTTTCTTACTGGCCATAGTCCACCTACAAGTCTCAAAAAGCCCACCTACAAGTCTCATTCTGGTCTCTATGACTCAGGTCCCTCCTTCAATTTACTGTAAGTCTAAGGGATTTTTTTTTCACGTCCATTGGATGAAAATCGCCAGTCTGATCTCTTAGAAAAATAACTGCACACCTCTCCTCAGCAAGCTGCGTGATTTGAGGAATCATTCATGTCTGTAGCACAAACAGTGCATGACAAATTACAAGCTGAAGTTTCTTTAGAGCATGAACAATATTAAATGTGATGTTTGCCATAGTGAAAAAAAAAAAAACGTTGCTCTGTTTTTGTGTGAAATCGGCCTGAACTGTAAAACTGCCCCAGCATCATCCATCACTGCCTGCCTCCTTCCTCTGCAGCTGTGCTCCGAGATTTATATCATTATTTTAGAAAAACCATGGCCAAAAGTGGAATGCTGCTGTTCTTTGTGGCATTAAATACAGGCATGTGTGCCATCGCTTGTTGTGCCTCCTTTTGAGATTTGCTTTTCGTTTTAGTTTGAATAAGAAATTGTGTATCACATTGTGTTTTTTTTTCTCCCATGCACACAGTTATTTAGCTACAGTCATCTGTAGTCATGTCAAAGGAGAGAGCAAAACCAGGACTGGAGGAAGAAAACCCCAAATGCACGGGTTCCAAGTCGTAGCACTCAGCAGCCATTAGGATGATGTAAAAATGGATCCTTTGAACAAGTAAATGAGTGTTCATACGGCATCCCAGAAACGGAGACCCCACACGCAGCAGGGTGAGTCATGTTTGCTCGGCAGTTTAGTGACCTTATTACAAGTCTAACAGGTCATTTATTTTTTATTTTAGTAATCACTATCCAACGACATTATTAATGTTGGAAGGACATAAAACTTTATTTATAGCCCTCCGCATTCCAATCTCTATTCACCTTCGTTTAAATTGAGTTTGATTATAGAGTGCGAGCCCGCTGAGTTTTTGCAACTATTCTGAAGCGTCTGTTTGACTTCAGCCCAGAAGTTGGCGTGACTCGATCTCAGGTGTCCACTGACTTTTGGTAAATGTTTGGCCCGGCATCGAAAGCCAAGTTTGGAAGTGTACCTGGAATACTTTGTTCTTAAAATAGAGCGAGGCGTTACCCTCTTTCCTGCCGGCCTGTTTGATGCTGACACAAACTGATGAATTACAACTTCACTGGAAATTATGAAGACGGAGAGAAAATAGAGTAATTTTGTGTAATTGTGGTCAAACTTTGAGCAGGCCGGTCATGTGTTGGGAACTTAAGTGTTTTGGGGTGTGATTATTTTTAGAAAGTAACTTTTTTATTCCATTAACACATTATGCTAGAACATTTCACAACCCATGTTGTCTTTTCCAAAGGCTTATTCGAATGTGTTGACATTGCTTCAGTCCTCATGGACACTGTATTTTATGCTTCTGTTTCTTCAAGTGATTATGACGATGGAGAGGAATCTGTCTGACCAGATCAAAGACAGAGACTGTGTGAATGTGCGATTTTGGTTTTGAAACATGGGCTGAGATTCGAGAAATATCTGTTTTGAAGACCCCATAGAATCAGGTTTTCTCAAGAATGGCAAAAATGTGTGATTTTGGTTTTGAAACTTGGGCTGAGAATGGAGTTTTTAAGTGTCCCATGGAATCATGTTTTCTCTCCTTTATTGACATATTTCCTATTGGAACAGGAAGTCTTGGTGGGATATAATGAACTTGCCAAAAAGCCATTAGACGTTAATTAAGGGTAGGGACATTTTCGTTCTAGAGAGCATTTTGATTGGACAAAAGTGTAGTGCAGGATGAGTCATCAATATTTTTTCTTTGTTTTCTCAGAAGAAAAAAGCCTGTAAATTAGACATTTTAAATGTGTATAACTGCTAAAAGTGTGTTTTTTTCTCCAACTTTTAGAGTACACAATAACACAATAGACATAGTATATATATATATATATATATATATATATATATATATATATATATATATATATATATAGATATATATATAT
>NW_015505400.1:465492-488140 GCF_001515645.1 Sinocyclocheilus grahami | reverse complement strand
TATAGTAATATAGTAAATATAATAAAGATATACTGTAGTATACATGGACTAAAGTCACCAAACTCTTGATTTCAAAGGATCAATCAATCAATCAATCAAAAAAAATTTTTAAAAAAGATTTATGATTCCATTAACTAGCTTACAAATGCCATTGTTATAATAGATGTTTAGTCAGTTGTTTGTGTGCTTGCTTATGGATGTATTTATTTATTTAAAACCTTTTAATAGCGTGCAATTGACTTTTTTTCTCAAAATACAGCTCAGAATAAATGTTCGTCAAGGTTTTGTGCATTCTTATGACACCACCAGCCAGTCAGCATCAATACAGTCAGTACAATCTAACAGCAATCAATTGAATACCTATTTTATCCAAAAGTGCAGCTGTAAATCAGTGGATGAGTATCAATAGTGAGGTTGTGCTTGTTTGTATTTTGCATTGTGATTTCACTGGAACTTGCAGTTATGGCAGAGACCAGCAGATTCTGTCACAGCAAAAAGTGCACTGCATACATGCACGTACATACACAAAATGTCCAATGGGATTACTAACATTCATGCCTGTCTCTTTTCAGAAAGTTCCTCCCAGATTAAAACTTTCCTGCGGATGGACGAATGGAAGAAAAGAAAAACTAGCTCCCACACCCACCCAGACAGTACCATCTACACACAGAGTCTGGTGAAGGTCAGCATGTTATGAACATTGTAAACATAAACTCCTTTCGTTCAACATGACTCTGCATGCATCTGATGAAACATGTTCCATTCATTTAGGTGTGATGTTCCACAGTCCAGATCTGCTATGCGATTAAGCTGCTACTGTGATTCAACAGAAACCACTAGCAACTGCACCGAGCCAACTTTTAAAACGAGGTGTGTCTATGATGCTTTCTTCCTCGGAAGCCAGCACTGCCGTTCAGCGGAAAGAGAACACTGATCCGAAAATACATTAACAGGACATTGTCGCTCCGGGACTGGAATCTGACAACTTGTTGCAGGCCGTGAGATGAAGTGTTGGGATTAACCCGGTCACCATTCAGTGCTTCAGAGGAGGGCCAAAGAACGCCACTTAGGTGCTCCACCTTTGTCAGGATACTCAGCCAAAATGAGTTAATGTCCTGGAAGCTGGGGACGATTTTACCATCTGTCAGGCAAATCCGCCTGGACAGGCTGGGCTGGGGCTTTGCTGGCAGGCAGATGAGAGGCTGCTACCACCGTAGAGTAATTAGTGCAAATAAGCACCTCCTGAGCTCCTCAATCCTATGACAACTCAAGCGAAAAATTCAGAAGACAAAGTTGGCAAGATACAGTTATAATGCAACTTGAATCAGTCAAAGACCTGTACAGGTCTTTTGGTCTTCACTTTTATTTATGTATAGCCACGAGATTTCCTATGCTCTGCTACTGTACGATCAGAATGTGTCATAAATATTCTATACCATGTTGATCTCAGGACATGTCTGTTTTGGAGAAAACTGTACATACTTTTTAGCACCACTCACTTGCTTTGAAACTGCCATGACATGCAAGAAGCGATATAATTTATGCTAAAATCTCACCACAGGTATGTTTTTTTTTCATCAGCTTGAGTTGCTTTTCTTGAGTTCTTAGAAGTAATGGAATCTCTTAGTCAAAAAAAAAAACCTAAATGAGACAATTGTTGACACATGGAGATGTAAAGGTAACCTGCAGTAGTTCAGATCATTTGGATTTAATATTGATGAGAAATGATTGATTTCATCTTGAGATCCTGACTTTTGATTGCAGACTTTGGAGACCCAGTTGAGATCTCTTCTCAGTGGTGGTCTCGTTCTCAGGTATTATAGTTTTATCATTATGCTATTATAGTTTTTGTTAATATTTTGAATTCAATTGTATTTTTATGTTTTCTGTTTTCACTTTAATTTTATTTAAAGTTTTATTCATTTTGTTGTGCATTTGTTTAGTTTGTATTGATTTTTATTTATTAGTTTTACTTTAATACTTCAAGTTAAACTAAATGAAAATGAGAAATGTTGCTTTGCCAACCAATTTAAATAGTATGTTTACGTTAACTCTAATAACCCTACCTAGATTAATAAATTGTTAAAAATGTTTTTGTTGTAGGTTCATGATACTTAATGCACTTACTAATGTTAATGAATTGAGTTTTATTCTAAAATGTATTATCATATTTCTTAATGCGGAGTACATTCCATATTGTTGAAGTACTAAATAGCAACATATTTGTGTTTTAAATACAGGGGAAATGCACATTTACTGCCTAATTACCGACGCCTGAGGAAAGCCAGAGACATGAAGGCTTTCCAAAAATACAGATAGCTTTTTCTGTGGCTTATTAATTCTTCACATGCATCCTGCCCCAGGTAAGACATAATAGAGCCTGTCGCAGCTCCAGCTGGATAATTGCGGGTTTGAGGGTGTTCTTCCCTAAACAGATAGTGACTGGTGAGCTTTACCACATGTTTCATCCTAAGCAGTGTCTCCATACAGTCCCTTGTCCCACTTATTGTCATTGGACATGGTGGAAATAGAGACATTGAGGGGAAAAAGAACAAAGCAGCTTTTGCTTTGAGCCTGGAGGCTTTGCTTGAAAACAACGCAACATAACACCACTTATCTGGAAATTAAAAGTGGGAGACTTGCGTAAAACTATTTGTGCAACTAACCATATAATTGTGAGGAAAGTAAATAGGCTTATCCTCTTTTAAAAGGAATGAGAAATGCTGCCCATATCTTTTGTTGTTGATGTGAAAGGCACTTCATTGCTTTTTTTAATTGGAAAGAGGCTGATTTGGATAGGTTATGACACACAACCTATCCAAATCAGCCTCTTTCCAATTAAAAAAAGCATCATCTTCAAAACTGTGCAAACAATTATGACCCAAACTGCATTGGTGGTTTGTGCTGATTACACTGTTTCAGGTGGTAAATTATTTGAAGCATGGAATCATCAACAGAATCGAATAAAACAATTCCAAAAGCAATTCTGAAAAAATCATAATCATCATGATTTTTTTGTGTATTGTTGTAAGATTTATTTCAATGTTCATTTTATAGTGAAAATCTCTTTCTATCTTTCTTTCTTTAAAAAAATTAATAAATAAATGCTGCACCCATATAAAAAAAGCCTAAATGTATTTGAAATGTGTGATAAATATATGTTGAAAAACATGCAGCTTAAGGAAGTATGTTTTTGAAATTTAAATTATATTTTGTTTAAACCTTTAAATGCCTAAATATATTGCGAAATGTCCTTTAATGAACAAAAAAATATATTGGTATCTTAAAATACTATTTGGTATATGCAAAATGCATTTAAAATTATTTTTAAATGTATTTTAATAAAGCAATAAGCCCCAAGAAGCCGCGGTTTACCGTGAATTTATAACAGCTAAAATAGGAATGTTGTTAGGAATGACGTGAAGCGTGCCTAAAACCCCCTTAGCTGTTATAAATTCACTGTAAACAACGGCTTCACGGGGCTTATTGATGTTATAAAACGGTTATTCCATATACGTAGTTAGGTTTCACAAAATAAAACAGAGCAAATAAAGTGATATTAATAAAAACAGCATTCTTCCACCAAACAATGTAGTTCCTCAGAAACAGTTGTGGTTGCAACAAAGTGGATGCCAAACAACACACAGAAGTAAACAAAGGTGTATGTGTTTGTAGTGTAATTTACAACAGCATCGAACCGCGTCTCAACCAATCAGAATCAAGGACCGGAACTATCCATTTTATAAGTATTATTATAACATATCACAATATTGTTATGACATTTCAGATTTCTTAGTTGAAAACATATATATATAAAAATGGGCAAAAATATGTGAGGAAATACAAGTATCAAAAGCTTACATACATTTTTTTTTTTTTTAAGTCTATATTAGCAATATATTTTATTAAATAAAATATACAGATTAAAACAATAAAACAAATGTAACTTTTGTATATACTGTGTTGAGTCGCCGTTTGTTTCCAATGTAAACTCGCGGTCCTGGAGCAAAACCACTGATGTAGTTCATCCACTGAGCCGAAAGTCCAGGGTTGCCATAACCTCATCTCTGGCCAAAAGTCAAGTATGTAAAAAGGAACATTTCACTCAATGGCATGCATAGAAAAAAGCAAGAATGGATGAGGAGAAGTAATGAAATAAAAGATCGGGGCCAAGCGCGAGAGAAAACTCAAGGGTTCTTGACCATGCAGCCACATTGACTCAAACATGCAATAGGTGTGGCACAGTGGCAGAGAGCGGAAACCAAAACCAAATGGTAAGCGAGGCCTCTGTTGAGCCAGCCGAACGAGGGCTGTAAATCATGCAACTGGGCGTGTTCCGAGCGACTTCAGGACCAGCACTCACTCGTATACCGCAGACAGAGAGCCAGACACAGGAAGAAGGACTACGGGCAGTGCCATGACTGAAGTTCACGGGTCTCCGATGACAAACCGTAATGGAGAGAGACACTAACCAGTATCAGCTGCCGCAGTGGCACCCCGGCCCGGCCGACAGGAACATAGGAGGCCCGTTGTACGGTTTGGGTTGATCCAGGCGAACGGGCCGTTAACTGCTCAGGGAGAGTGAGAACAGCCGTACAGCTGCGCCAGTGTGACTTCTCATTTTTATTTGAGAACAGAGAAATGAAACCGTAAGACACACAATGGTTCTCACACACCTCAAACTGCATAGTATATGAGAGGTTCTCAATTCCCATCCAGAAGATTATGGTTTTGAGTAGCAGCTAATCCAGGCATTCCTTCCGAACAAAAGGGTGTTCCTCAAGTCTGTTTAGAAAAGTGTTAAAGGGATAGTTCATTTACTCACCCTCATGATGTTACAAACCCGAATGAGTTTCTTTCTTCTGTTGAGCACAAAAGATGTTTTGAAGAATGTGGGTAACTAAATAGTCGAGTTTACTCACATTTAGTGCTTGGAGAACAATTTGGACTCTAATCACTATCCATTCATGACTCTCTGAATAGTTTTAGTATGTCAATGGCTATAACTGTATTTGGACTGTATTTGGTCTTGGTGGACTAGATCGGTTTCGCACGCTGATGCAGAACAAGTATGGTGAACATGGAAGACATGCTGCTGCTGCTGATGCATGGTTTATGCATGCAAAAATCCCCTAGCTAGCAGATCTAGACAGGTGGTGCTGGAGGTGGTGGAGGGTTTCAAATGAACTTTTATAGCGTACTGCAGCACCAGCTTACAGCGAACACTGAACCAGATTATTTAAAAAGCAAGCAATCTCAATGGTTACTCAATCAGCTGAGACCTATCAGTGTATGCCATGTAGTAAATTATGTGATTGCTTGCAGACTGCATGTAAAGGATCTATCTATCATGAATGAACTAGATATGTGTCATATACACTGCCACCACCATGGCCAATTTTGTCCCCAGTGCTTTGTTATATTTTGATTTTCATTATAAAGTTTCATTTTATTAGTGGGTGTTACAATCTGGCTGTCATTTTAGTTAGTAATAGTATGACCTTTTATAATTTGTTCAAATCAACAGTTCATTTGCGCACTTTCAACAAGATACATGTCTACCTAAATCACTGTGTAATAAGAACTTAAATGGTGATATATTGTCACTCATTGTGCTATTGGAATTATTTTATGCAGTTTATTTCTAATCATGTTTTCAATAAATTACGAGCACTGAACTTGAAATTCTCTGCCACAGACTGGATTTCTGGATCAATACGTCATACCCCAAACCCTGTTTCTGGAGGCCCCCCAACACTACACATTTTGGATGTCTCCCTTATCAGAAACACCCTTTTTAGATCTTGGAGTTCTTTACTAACAGGCTAATGAGTTGAATCAGGTGCGTTTGATTAGAAAGACATCCACAATATGTGCTGTTGGGGAGCCTCCAGCAACAGGGTTGGGAAACACTGACATAGAGCACGTTTACTCGCACGATTCTATGCCGAATATGCCAAATGACCCAACAGCATCGAAGGTCACGTAAAAGCCTTAAACAGTGTTCTTTTATCGGGTAAGGGTCAGTTTATGTAAAACTGTTTATTGCCTATTACCCCAAATTCATACAGCATGTAAACTCCTTTACTGGCCTGCTCATGTCTATTTTTATTTTTTTCATTTTGCTTGTGTCTGTTTACTTTTTTATTATTTCAAAATTGTCAGTTACTTTGTCTTTTTTTTTTTCAATAGCTTAGCAAAATTATTTATTTATTCATTCATTCATTTTGCATTGGGGGGGGGGGTCATTAATTATTTAATAATAACAATTGTAATTGATTTTTTTTGTCAATTTAACTTTTTTTTATTCATTAGCTTTGCAAAATAAAGCTGTCACTGCAGCCTTATTTTCAATCATTATGTTACTTACCAAAAGCAGCAAAAATGCAACAATAACAACAACATCTTAATGATATTTTACCATTTTAACAAAGCTCTTCCTCCACTTGAAAATTATTGGCAGTAGTGTTAATATAGTGCTCAATAGCCAGAGTTCAGACAGCTGAAGTTTTGTCATGCTGTAGGATCTTTGATCTTTAACCAGGAGAACCAGAGAGTTATGAAATGCATCACCCAGGGAGAACATTTTTGGAGAATACACTGGGCAAAGATCTCATCGTATTTTCGCAAACGGCTCACAAGCTGACCATAAGACGCTTACATTTACGATCCTTGTCTAAGTGCATTTATCATACGAGTCAAGAGCTTTACATAAACCCTCGTGCTTTTAAAATGAAACCTATCATTTAAAGTTACTAAACACAATGGCTTGTATATATCAAATAAACAAGTGGCTTGAAATCAGTCAAGCCAATGTTATATTAGTATTTAAAATATTGCTGATGGATGGGGAAAGTTAACACTGAAAACCAAGTTTAGCATCTCTGGAGTGGGTGATTGATAAATTAGATGACGCTGAGCCGGACTGGGGTCACGTATGTGCCAAGTAAACACAGTCTGAACCCCTGTGGCCTCTCATGATGGAGGAAAACGTCATTTCTGTTACAGACACAGTTATTGGCCGTTAACGTATGAATCAAATTCTTGCTTCGTCAGTAAGCAGATGTGGTGGATAACTCTGTTTTATAGATAAAGTGAGTGTTTCAGACAAGTGTCTGCTCTGTAGTAAACTCACACTGAGAACATATTGACAGAGGTCAGCAGCAGTGAGGGTGTGAGAAATGCTCCAGTGTTTGCAAAGGTCTTCTGGGGCTCTTGAATGTGAGGAAAGTTCTGCATGTAATCACTGGAACACAAAAGATGTGGAAATGCTTCCACAGAATCAAAGTTCTTGGTAGACTGGAAACAACCAAGGCCAAACTTCGGGCCCTGTCCCAAATCATGCACGTGGTGGGGACAACATTGGATGTTTGTCTCCACCTATTTTAAGCTTTTGCCAAATTTTAGTAGGGATGATGATATTGTGTCATATGATGATACATTATTTCAAATATTTATCTAACATCTCAGGTGTTTCTTTTCTATTATTAGGAATAGTTATTGTATTTTGCATTATATTATTGTATTTATAATGATTTATTTTCAGTTGTTGTTAGTATGTTTTATAATTATACTACTGTTCAAATGTGTGGGGTCAGTACAATTAGTTTTTTTATTTAATTTATTTAAGAAATCAGCACTTTTATTCAGTAAGGACACATTAAATTGATCAAAAGTGACAGTAATGACATTTATATTGCCACAGAAATGTTGTATTTAAAATAAATTCAGGACAAAAATGTGTAAAAATGTATTTTTAAAAAATATAGAATGGTTTTCACAACAATTTTAAGCAGAACGACTTTTTAACATGATTTGATAATAATAAATGTTTCTTGAGAACCAAATCTGTATATTAAAATTAGAAGAAAAAATAAGAAAATGCATAAAAAAATATTTACATTTAAAAATGTAATATTTTATAGTAATATATTTTTTTTTAAATACTGTTTTTCTGTATTATGCACATAAATAACTACATAAATGCAGCCTAGGTGAGCATAATAGACTTATTTCAAATACATTTGTCTTATATATATATATATATATATATATATACTGTATGTATGTGTGTGTGTGTATATATATATATATAGTTATTTTTAAACAGTTTTTCTTTATTTAAATTTTTATTTATGTTTTTTTTATTTATTGGCCATAATATGAGAAGAATTAACAGTTTCTATCCAGCCAAAAATTGTAGGGACATTTTGTACGTTTGTGTGGTATTCCAAAAACATTTGCTTACTATACCTTTAAATACTTAATTGTCCCTTTGTACCAAAGATTTTCTGGAAAAAAAATCATGAACATGCTTTCTTTGTTTATACTTAATGTCCCGCTTACCTGGTGCTTCTTCTATGGACTTTTCTGATCGGGAATTGTCCAGCCAACATGGACACCTCTAGAGCAGGCAGTGCTGTGACAATGTTGATTCAAAACAAGCAGAGGCTTTATTGCCATGTAAGGTAGCAGATCTCATTCCTGCCAGGTAGTTTCTGTAACAGTAGAACCTCTAAATTTGACTTTTGAATGTATTATGTTCTGTGATGCTCAAAGAGTGTCACCCCTTCCCACAGCGCGTCTGCTCCCTATCAGACACAAACATACCCTTCACTGGCTGTAATGTCACGGCTCATAACACCGACTGTCGTCACACACGCCGTGTTGTTTTCAGCGGCGCTGCTTTGAGAAGGGGCTCTCCGGTTGGCACGTCACACAGTGGCTTTGTTGTTCGGTGAGTGGCACGAGTCTATCTGTTACAGCACAAAGTCGTCTCTCATATGTCTTGTAGGCTGCAAGAGTCCAGTGAGAAGTTCAAGCAGAGAAATTAAACTCAAGGTTTTATTCCCTGACCGAAGTCACCAAACAATCAGATGGCAAAACCCATATTTATATTTAGTTTAATATTTGGCCACTAAAAATAGAGTTAATTGAGTATTATTATTAATGTAGTATTCATTAATATTTTGAATTAGCTTTTATTTATATTGTCAGTTTTAATTCAGGTTAGTTTGATTTGGTTTTATTATAGACCAGATTATAGAGCAAGTATTTATTTATTTATCGGCATAGATTTTTTTATTATAGAATTACTTCAGTATTATGATTAATTTATTATTAATGTACTATTATAGTATTTGTTCATACATTAAGTGTTTCATATAATATTTATATTTAATTTAATTTAATTTAATTTAACTTTCTTTATTCCTTCCTTCCTTCCTTTCTTTCTTTACTTTTCTTTCTCCCCCCCCAAAAAAATAAATAAATAAATAAATAATGAGTGCACATTTAATGCTGCAGTTTGCTCTCATAGATTTATTATAGACCAGATAGTTTATATATATTTTAATAACTATCACTTATATCATAATATTTACACACACACACACACACACACACACACACACACACATATATATATATATATATATATATATATATATATATATATATATATATATATAGTATATATATATATATATGCATACATACATACTGTACTTGGTCTACTTGGTCCTCAATATATATATTTTTTTATTGTATTTATCCATGTAGTCCCTCGTCATTTATAAGGTTATTTTGAGTGAATTGAATATTTGTGGTAGATTTACCAAATTTTATTTGCAGTTTAACTGTTCATGAGTTGTACAATGTTTGAATTAAATCCATGTATTACACACTCACTTCTGTAACAGTTAACACGTCTCATGGTGTGGCGTAATTCACTTACAGTCCAGAAAGAAATTAATGAATATACTGAATGACACAGTAAGGTTAGACTTTGCTTGTCTTGGGCACTATTGCTCGTTGACCTCAGCTGGGCCTTTGAATAAAGGACGTCCCACTGTGATATCGCATGCAGTGGCAATAAGTATCACATTAAATGAGCTCCTTTATGTGACCAGATCCATTATGTGTCGTTTGACATCACTGCATGGCTTGATAAGTCTCCCAATTACGGCCCATCATTGCATCACACACTGAGATTCCACCCGAAATTCGAGAAAGGTCATGAGATCAGGTTCGGTTGAAATGAAAGCGACCGTAATTATGTTTTTACTCGCGGTGGTTCTGGTTGGATGGTGTTCAATTGTACTGTGGTCACAGATTGCTCTAGCAAACATGGCGACCAGGTCAAAGTAAACGAACATGCTGCCCTAACATCCACTAATCCAGCAAAACACGATGGATCACTTGATAAATGTTACGAAGGCTGAGATTTATGCTCTCATTTCTTGTCTTAGACACTCCTTCCTTAAGTGGCCTACTGAGAGGTAAATGAACAAACCAGACGAGTAAACGTTTTAGCCGTTAATAAAGTCTTTTTTTATGCTAACATGTTTGCTCAACTGTTATCTGTAAATGAGCACATTCCCTTGACTGCTTTGTTTTTAGTAAATTATATAATTACTGCAGACTAATTGTAACCCTGAAATAAATATTTTTTATATTTTTAGAAAGAAAAAAATCTGTTTTTCTAATTAAGGACTTTTCCAGATGTCCCTAAAGGCAGCTGCTGTTATATTTAGCTAACTTCTGGGGACAATTTAGCTAAGTAAACCCACACACCCAATATGCATTATACCTAATTTCAGTTGAAATAACGGCCATCTGAGGAGGTCTTTTTATAAAGGATTTAGGCATGCTTTAAAGGAATAGCTCAGCCAAAAATAAATGTTTGCTGAAAATGTACTCACCCACAGGCCATCCAAGATGTAGATGAGTTTGTTTCTTCATCTGAACAGATTTGGAAAAATGTAGCATAACATCACTTGCTCACCAATGGATCCGCTAAAGTAAATGGGTGCCGCCAGAATGAGAGTCCAAACAGCTGATAAAACATCACAATAATCCACAAGTAATCCACACCACTCCAGTCCATCAATTAACATCGTATTAAGCAAAAAGCTGCATGTTTGTAAGAAACAAATCTATTATTAAGGCATTTTTCATTTCAAATGAATCCTCCATCCATAATATTGCTTTCTGCAGTGATAAAGTTATCTTGTTTGAAACAGGAGAGGATCAAACACGTTTATAAGTGGTCCAAAACAGTTCTAAACCAATATGTAGGTGGATTTTGATGCAAGAGGAAAACAGGAGGAAGCATTATTATGGATTATGGATTGGTATTGCCCAGAAGTGATTGATTTGATGGATTTATTTCTTAAAAGCATGCAGCTTTTCACGTCACCAGATGTTAATTGATGGACTGGAGTGACGTGGATTTCTTGTGGATTACTGTGATGTTTTTATCAGCTGTTTGGACTCTTATTCTGACGGCACCCATTCACTGCGGTTGCATTTGTGAGCAAGTGATGTAATGCTACATTTCTTCAAATCTGTTCCGATGAAGAAACAAACTCATCTACATCTTGAATGGCCTGAGGGTGAGTACATTTCAAGCACATTTGAATTTTTTGGGCCAACTATTCCTTTAAAAAATGCATTGCATGTTCAGGTTTGTCTCATTTGTATTCAAGCATAAAGTGTGGGGATAGATATTTTTATTTTTGGATGAAATCCCCACAGCAACTAAAATATAAACTCTTTCAAACATGCATGTAACATTAGAGATATTTCTTAATTCTCTGACGACCGCTCAGAATGTGAATTGCCGGAAACGTTGCGAAGGTTCCTGCCACAGGTGCGGGTTCTATAATCATACAATCCCATAGCGGGACTCTCATTAATCAGTATATGATGGCAAAACTTGTCTGAGAACTTTTTTTTAATGACACATGCATTGATGAATGAACTCCAGATGGAACTATTGAAAGTCATTAGCACTCTTTGTATGGCTGATTTTAATTATCAAAGCCAAACAAGTATGAAATATAATCGAAACACTATCAATGTTATGGTATAACATTGCATGTTTCGATCATTTACAGATTTGTTGTCACAATAGTTCCGATCAGTCCTTATAATTGTTTCATTCTGTTGTGAGTGATTCATAATGTCAAATTAAGAAAATGTGTTAACTTCATTAAACAAATGCAATGGTGTTAAACATTTAATTATACATTTGTACCTATTTTGTATTTTCTTGAAAAAAAAAGAAATTGCATAACACTAAAACTTGTTTTTAGAGAATATTTTACACAAGAAAAGAAAAATTTCCCATTTTTTAAAAAACATGTCATACAGTTTTGCAATTTTGGCTATTGAGTCAATACTGGTGCCTTCATTCTGTTGTTGGTCGCCTCGATGTTCAATTTAATCCAATTTCACATTTAAAAGCAACTGAAAGACAACACGCTCTACACCTCATATATCAGAGCGATTACGTACGACCAGCAGCTGCCGGCTCTGATGACTGTATGTTTTCCATTCCAAGGGAAACAATAGATAGTGACCACAGAGTTACCAGTGAACTTGCAAGGAAATTTGATCACATTGTAGATAGTGGACCTCCATGCTGAAATAGATTCAGGCATTGTGATTATGAGATACAAACACATTTACCGCACTACTGCAGATAACTATATGGCGTCACATCCCACTGTGAGCCCTCAGATACCGTGCATTAAAAAAAAGAGCTCCATGGAATTTCCATAATGACTGTGAACTTAATGATCACAGGAAGTCAGTGGTCTACAACCTACAATCAGCATAGTGATGGAGAAGAAGCCCATGTACAGTACAAATAATGACACTATGATGTATGTTACGGCATGAGGTCACAATTTATTTCACAATTTAACATATACATTTGCATGAAATTGTAAAGATTGTTGGCTTGTGACAAATTAACCTAAATCTGTGTGTGTGTGTGTGTGTGTGTGTGTGTGTGTGTGTGTGTGTGTGTGTGTGTGTAACAAAGAAATGCTACGAAGTGTTAGCACCAATTAAACTAAATGGAAATCAAAACCATGACTCTGACTAGGCTAACTCCTTTCTACAAAAGGTCAGATTGTTATGTTTAGAATTATTAAATGTATTAAAATAATAACATATACTGTACACTGAATTAGTAAAATACAAAATGGAATAAATAGTCCTGCTTATGCAATTCTAGTACCTTAAACAAAACTAAATATATGTAAATATTTGAAATTTTGGCAAATCAAGTGCTTAATTATTCCTTTTGTTAATTAATAAGTATTAATGATAATAATAATACAAAATCATTATATGCCATGTACAGTACATTGCAGAAATCATGTTAGCTAATATGTTTTTGTTTTCCAGTAAAAATATTTAAGCATCCTTAAAATTGCATTAGATATTGAGAATATATTTACATTTAATTTAAAACATTTTCCAATGTGGGGGGAAAAAAAATGTTGTGATAATAAATATTCAGCTTAACGAAAATAAACTAAAGCCAACTAAACCTATAATTTTAAGTTGAGCACAAACAAATGTTTTTTGTTGAAATGTCACTATTACTTATTCTAATGTTGAATTTTAAGTTGTGATAACTATATTCAGTTCATAGTCAGTGCTATTTTAGTATATTATGTCTTTTGGTATTTTTAATTAGTTTTTATTTTCAAATTTTCAGCCATTGTGATTTTTATTTATATTTTTTATTTACATATACATATGAAGTTGAGCTTTCCTTGTTGCCTTGGAAACTAGCTGAAATAAGTTGTATTCACGTTTTTGTTTTATGCCACTTCATGTTTATTTTGTATAATAAGAAAATAAAGTAATGAATTCATTTAAAGTAAATAAAGTTTTAGTTTTAGTTAATGATAATAACCCTATTATTATACAATTTTGTGTCTCATGTACATTTATTTTGTTTTAAGAGTGTTTCCAGATCGGAACTGGAAGTTTCAGGGATTTTTTTGTTTTTTTTAAGCCAGTTTTGCATGCAATATGCGTATGCACAGACAGTGAATAGAAGGTACTAGGTCATTTGGTCATCACCTCAATCAAGCAGATGTTAACATGTGGTCAGTCCAGGAGAGTTGCAGAAATCACAGGATTTCTAGGAGCCGGTATACCATTAGATCAGCTGTGCATCACCAAAGACCTCTTTAAACGCAGACGTCCAGGACTGGTCTCTCTGTGGGGCGGTGTTCAGGTCATGATGTGAGATGGAGGGATCAGGCCTCAGGTCAGTCTCCGTCTTCTCCACTGCTTGAGACACCGGTTGAAAATTGGCGGTTGTTTGCCGCTGCTGGATCCAAACGTGACAGGTTTGAGTGTCCAGGGTCCTGAGCTCTAGTTAACAGGCTGAGGCCCACACCTATGTTGTGGGAAGTGTTATCTGTCAAAACTTAAATCCATCCTGGTCTCTAAGGTAATAAGACCTTTACCCGTCCAAACTTTACTGACTGCTCCTACTAGAAATCGGAGATTCGTCCCCGATGAATTCATAAGGACCATAACAAGACCTTTGTTCTGAGAATCCAGAATGGTGAGTAATGCATGCATCTGATCAGCATAGACGTATTTATGCTTAGACAACTTCAATGGCATGCTTAGATCACAAATGATGTATTTCTATTGATACAATAGGGAATAAAAGTCCTGATTCTTATGTACAAAGGGACACTTTCCAGCATGATATTATACATTGCTTTATTTTCTAACTAAGTGGCTACATGACTGAAACATAATATTTGTATTTTCCACAAAATAATTTTTGGATGATGTTTCAACTTATTTGCAAGTGACAGTGAGTTTTAGACATGCTTGCTAAGCCCTGTCGGCTTACGACTCTTAACTCTGAAGACTGAACTTTGACTGCCAGCTCGCCCCAAGCTGTTTGTGCTGTAGATGTGAATGATACCTCAAATCATGCGGCCTGTCTATCTATCTATCTATCTATCTATCTATCTATCTATCTATCTATCTATCTATCTATCTATCTATCTTCTTGAGCTGCAAACCAGCATTATAATAATTTCTGAAGGATCATGTGACCCTAAAATCTGAAATAATGATGCTGAAAATTCAGCTTTGCATCACAGCAATACATTGCATTTGAAAATATACTGAAATAGAATAGTTATTTTGAATTGTAATATTTCATAACATTACTGGTTCTACTGTATGTTTTATAAATTGAATGCAGCCATAGTGACGTTCTATAAGAATATTTTGCTAACATGCAAGCTCAGAAAATATTATTTCTGTTGTTCTCTGAACATTCAAAAGGTCTAGTTTTTTTTTCTTGGTTATATAAACATTTAGGGAACATTATATTAACATTTTGCAAACATTAGTGGAATGTCACTTTTGAATTTTCTCTGAAACAAGTAGAAACATTAGATAAACATCCAACAGAAACATGAATGATGCATAAATAACATTTTTGAGCTAACGTTTTGAGAACATTATTAAAGACCAGATAACTTTGAATGAACGTTCTATGAATAAACATTACTGGAAGAATGTGCGTTCATAACTTTGACAGAGCCTTGCCAGAACGTTAGACCAAGTTCTGAGAATTTTCTTCCTCCATATTTTTCCAGCAGCCTACAAACATCTAAACATTCTTAAATCGAGATAAATTTACTTGAGAAACAAAATGAAATATGAAGTCTTGTTTTCTGAAAACAATTTTTTTAAAACAAGAAAAGATATCTGCCATTGGGGTCCTTTAAATTAAGTTTATTTTTCTGACCCTGTTGGCGGATATGTTTTCTTGTTTTGCAACGTGATCTCATGATAATTCGTATGTATTTTACGTAAACTGTGACATGCTGTGTTTCTGGTGAGGTGTGTTTGAATGATGCGCGCGCGCCTTCATGAGTTCTCGGAGTGGATCAGGAAAATAATCTGGATAATATATTTTCAGCGATTAACAACTTAAATTCTGCTCTGCACCTCACACAAACCTACTGTATTCCGCCAGATAGGACTGCGTCTGCGACGCATCGTCATTTGGATTACTTTTGGTACTGCTTTTGACATTTTTGCAATAAATAAATGATTGTAATTGCATGTATCATGTCCATTATGTTTTTCTTATACTGTACAGAAATGTTTAGGTTTATAGGTAGGAGTGGGATTAGCGACTATAAAAATATTTTAATGCTATATTGTAACTAAAATGGTTATTTTCCTGCATAATTGCGTTTTATATCCTTTTAAATTTGCTATAAAATGGGTAGGTTTAGGTTTGGGGGGTAGGTTAAGGGGTCTAAAAATCTAAATTGCTTATTGATAAAATGATAAAAATGCATATTTGCTATAAAATGGGTAGGTTTAGGTTTGGGGGGTAGGTTAAGGGGTCTAAAAATCTAAATTGCTTATTAATAAAATGATAAAAATGCATATTCACTGTAAAACGGGTAGGTTTAGGTTTGGGGGGTAGTTTAAGGGGTCTAAAAATCTAAATAGCTTATTAATAAAATTATAAAAATGCATATTCGCTGTAAAATGGGTAGGTTTAGGTTTGGGGGGTAGGTTAAGGGGTCTAAAAATCTTAATTGCTTATTGATAAAATGATACAAATTCCAATTTGCTATAAAATGGGTAGGTTTAGGTTTGGGGGGTAGGTTAAGGGGTCTAAAAATCTAAATAGCTTATTGATAAAATGATAAAAATGCATATTCGCTATAAAATGGGTAGGTTTAGGTTTGAGGGGTAGTTTAAGGGGGCTAAAAATCTAAATAGCTTATTGATAAAATGATAAAAATGCATATTCGCTATAAAATGGGTAGGTTTAGGTTTGAGGGGTAGTTTAAGGGGGCTAAAAATCTAAATAGCTTATTGATAAAATGATAAAAATGCATATTCGCTATAAAATGGGTAGGTTTAGGTTTGAGGGGTAGTTTAAGGGGGCTAAAAATCTAAATAGCTTATTGATAAAATGATAAAAATGCATATTCGCTATAAAATGGGTAGGTTTAGGTTTGAGGGGTAGTTTAAGGGGGCTAAAAATCTAAATAGCTTATTGATAAAATGATAAAAATGCATATTCGCTGTAAAATGGGGAGGTTTAGGTTTGAGGGGGAGGTTAAGGGGTCTAAAAATCTTAATTGCTTATTGATAAAATGATAAAAATGCATTGATATGAATATCTTGATACAAAAGATACGTAAATATTTGTATGTTTTTTTTAGCAAAAAATACGTAGCGATTTGTGCGTTTTAAACGTTGAAATACGTCTAAATTGTACGTTTTAGCACCAATAAAAACGTACAAAAATGTACAAAAACTCTCTCAATTTTGGTACATTTTCAGAAAATAAGATGGCATGTCATTTTGCTTCTTAAGTCAATGTATCTTGATTCAAGAATGTTTATATATTTGTATTGGAAAACGAGACAAAACTACTCAATCAATGGATAAGTTATGTCTTGCATGTCTCTTTTTTTATTTAGAAGTGCTAAATGTAGTAAAGACTGTCATGCAACAGTAATTATACACTTAGCACTTTACAGCAACCACCATGCTGTAACTGTAATTATGGGATTTTCCTATCAATAGCCCTTCAGTGGTGCGGTACACATCAACAACTCGCTGCTTCTCGAGGCCTGAGTAGGTTGGATTAACAACACATGCCCCGGGTAGACAGTTTCGTTTATTCTCTCAACAACGAAGTCATTTCCTCTTGACTTCTCTTTTGAAAATACTTACTGGTCTTGAATCGAATCCAAGTATTGAGGACCCCTGGTTCTGTCCTGCTTTCACGTGACTCCAGGCAGTTCATAACACAAATGAATAAAGGAGGAAAACAGCAGATGCACGACTAGAGGCCCGACCAGGCTACTGCAAGACAAGCCAGACATTTGAAGATCAGTCACAGTAATGAATCAGTGCCTATGAAGAAAACCTGAAATCTGCTGTACTGTGATATGGTACTGATTTCATAACAACACTGACCAAATCAAGGTCGACGGCATATCTAATCCACAAATCCACACACACAAACACAAAAAATAAAAAAAATTCAATTTAAAAAACGACAGTCCAAGTTTTTAAAATGTATTTGTTTACGTGGAACATTTTTTGGAAAAACTAAATAAATGAATAAAAGTAACAAGTATATTTTAGACTATGATTTTAGATTTTGCATAAAAGTAAATAAAATAGACACATTTAAAATATATGAAACCAGTCTAAATATCTTACACGAGATATCTTCTAATACACAAAAAGTCATCAAATTCATGAACATTCAACTTTTATTCCAACTGTTATGCTGATATATATATATATATATATATATATATACACATACATAGCGTCTCTTGTTTTTTTCTTGTAACAAATCACCCACAAGGTGACATTTTGTCCATTCTGGCCAAATGCATAAGAAAGCTGACTACAGTTGTGGTTCTGCAGTATGCAGTCAATCTTTTATCAGTTTAGACCACCAAACCAATAACTTTTACACCCAAACCCGTGTCCCACAGCCACGGATCTCCAAAACATCCATCTTGCTATCCTCTTCTGCTATTTAGCACCTCTTTAACACTGTTTCTGCCCCATTTCAGACCGGTCTCCAAACACACACAGACAGCACAGAGCCCTGTGCACGAGAGAACCTCACCAGCCCTGTCATGAAGCACATACAGCGCTCATGAACATCTGCTGGACAGCGCTGAGGCGGGTGGTGGGCTTCTCTGCAGTGACCGCTGGAGAATGGAATGCCATTGAGTCTTAACTGATTACAGCCAACAGGCCCAATGTCATGAGCCGCATCACGTCAGCCAACACATATGGTGTAGGATTCTCATCCGCAACGACCATCGGCTATCGGGTGTCCACGGACGCTTTTTTTCATTCCTGGAGAAAGCAGGCTGGTTTAGCGAGAGCTACATGTGTTCATGTGCTTATGGATGATCTAGTATATATAGACTGAGTCAAATCTGTACGGAAAATTTTTCATAATTTCCACGGATGGTTCAGATGGTTCAGCTCATATGTGTTTGGCATATTGGATGATAAAAAATTATTAAGTCGTGCCTGCAAATGAGAAATTATGTATTCTGGAGGAAATAATGAGGCCAGTCTTTCTCATCATAATTGCAAGCAGATTGGAAAGCCGTGGAAACTTTGCTCTTTTATAAATATAGATCCTAATTACTGTTAATACACACCTGATGGGAAAAATTTGGAGAACTAAGCCTTTGGAACATACTCAATAATATATCACTTCAAATTGTGGTTCGGTATTTGAAGATAGAGTAACTTTTTATTTTATTTTTTCTTTTTGAAAATTTTTACTGTATGTTTTTAAAGACTTGTATGGTCACCAAGGCTGCATTCGTTTGATTAAAAAATATTGTAAAAACAGTAATATTCTGAAATATTTTTATGATTTAAAATAACTGTTTTCTATGTGAATATGTTTTAATAATGTAATTTATTCCTGTGATCAAAGCGGAATTTTCAGCATCATTACACCAGTCTTCAGTGTCACATGATATTTCAGAAATCATATGATGATTTGCTGCTCAAGAAACATTTCTTATTATTATCATCAATGTTTAAAACAGCTGTACTACTAAATATTTTTTTATGAAAACCATGATACTTTTTTTACAGGATAATTTGATGAAAGTTCAAAAGAACAGCATTAATCTGATATAGAAATCTTTACTGTTTACTGCTACTTTTGATAAATTTAATGCATCCTCACTGAATAAAAGTATTAATTTTCTACACAAACCTTGGTACATAAAGGGAAGAGATCAAGTCTTAATGCAACATCTATACTTTCTATTGGCTGAATCTGTTTCAATAAATTACAATACAACTTAGAAATGACCTAGATATTTCACATCATAATTCGTTCTTTTCCCAGACAAACGACTGAAAGTTTTGCAATTATGCAAATATGGAAGTGTGGAAAAGCAAATGACAGACAGATACACATTGGACTTCATTTAAAAAGGCCTGTAAAAAAATGCAAATGGAAAAGGAAGCTAGTGTTTTTTGGCAAAGTACAGGACAAGACCTTAGGTCACTCTCTCTCCAGGAAAGCAAGACTGGACACGTTAATGAGAAGGTCAGGAGTGTTACCTCACAGCACCTTGTGCATGCTCGTGTTCCCTTGCCCTGCGTTTGAGTGGCTGCTCATGTCAGATTCATAAAAGTGAGCCCTAGTTATCTGGGGTCAGCCAAGAAGCAAGTCGAACACAGCAAATCCGTTGGCATTTGCAGATGGTACAGCCCCGCGGCCAGCTGAAACAAATGCCTGCCTGATAACACACATATACACATTCTTAGACACTCTGGCATTGATAATCAAACCCACAAATCCACACACACAAAAGAATGGATTCACACTCATCTGTGGGAACACAAACACACACACACGAACAAGACCCCTGGAAGACTTCCGACTTGGCCTGCGCGGAAGCCAGTATGGTTTGCTGCAGAGAGCTGGTGTGTTGATACTTCATTGCATGCTTCAACGTGAGTAATACTTTTAATTATGGGTGTTCTGATTGTATGTAGTTTATGTCCTGGAGCTGATTCCAGATATTGGGTCATTCTCGCTGCGCGAAAGGCAAAATCTGTTCACAATTTAAATTCCTGGAGGAAGAAAATATATAACAATTTATTTTTTATTATTTTCCAAAGTTATTAAATGTATGTGACATATATTTCAAAGCAAATGAACTTTGTTTAACACTTGAAATGCACGCTAAGAAAAGCGTCTTTTGGGGGTTAACTTAAAAAACAAACACATGGTACATATGGTTCCTGGTATTCTCTGGATGGATGGATGGATGGATGGATGGATGGATGGATGGATGGATGGATGGATGGATGGATGTTTCAAATTCAAAGACTGATTAGTAGATATCAATTGCATTAATATATAAATCTAATAAGATAAATCTAACAAGTATTATAATATAATATAATAGGTCAAAATTCATCTCCCCAAAGGCCCAGAGCTGTGAGTGCAAAACAGAGTCAGTGTCACCTTAGCTTAGCCAGCTGAGGTTAAGATGGCTGAGGTCAAGGTCAACGGTCAGATGCACTTAAGCAGAGGACAACAGAAGCACAGTACTAGCATTAATCACCCCCTCTGACCCCAAACCCCCGCCTCTCTAAAGCACTACACGACTCTTACTCTCTCTGGGCCTCTGAGTTCCCTTGTCCTTGACCGCTCTCTTACTCAGCCCACAATAACCTGCTGCCCAGCCAGAGGAAACACAGGCCTGCATTGACATCCAGCATCTAGACCGCTGACTGTACCACAGTCATCCACTTCCACCCCAGCAGTCCGCATGCTGGCTCACTGCATCAATAGGGCAGTGGAGACTTATTGACAAGCCCTTGGCACCAGTGGACCGGTCCACTACGGAGTGTGGATTTAAAATGACAGCATTAATGCAGCAACACTGTTCGTGACTGGGCAGCAGAGACTGAATTCTGACCTGCTGCATCAGGCTAATCGGCACAGCCATCAGTGCTGCATCTGCAGAGCAGGAAGAAGCGATTTTGGGGGATTCCGGGAAGGGGGACTAACATTAGTTTGTGTTGATGAGGCAACAGGGCAGGTGTTGCCCCGTTCTGTTGCTCCACCTGCTGCTGTCCGTCAGCCCCAGAAGCGCATGCTGCACATTCTAATGCTGTCACCCTAGCCAGAGTTTCCTCGCTTTGCAATCTCAAATATTATATACTTGCTTCCTATACGGAAAAACGATCCTCCATGACCCACTGTCCTCCAGGCCGGTATCAATCCCAGTAGGTTTATCTCTGGGCTGGACTGTTTGTTTTGGTAAAGCCACTGCACTCACATGATACCACATGGGAAAGCGATTTCCCACAAACCCAACCTTGACAGTTCATGGCTGCCTTAGATGGGCGTCCCAGAGCCAGCTTCTGTCATCCGATACTCCATGCAGGACAACTGGGGTTTTGGAAGTGCTCCCTCGATGTAGCGAGAGGGCTCGTTAAATTAATGAAACACTCTATGATCAGGGCATTTTTTACAGCACTGCATGCCAGGACCAGTTCATGCAGAGCCGTGCTTCATCATCATCATCATGCTTGTATGAAATAAATGAGCAGATTGAGCATCTAAAGCTTCAGTTTTAAACAACATTATCCTGAGATCACAGTCAACATGAAACGCAGTTTGCAACTAATTTGACTTCTGTAATTGTAAGTGAAATGCATCAGACTGATCAAGGAGACAGATGGATTTTGATTTTATTCATCAGGAATTGATTGGATTGTGAAAAACGGGTGTTATATATCAGAATGGCGCCAAGTTTGGAGGGGAAGGGTTGAAAAATAAAAGGAATTCATGATGTCAGTTGAAAAAGGAGTTTTTTTTTCAGATAAGGAATATTTCATTACGTTTTGATAAAAGATTATGAAGGCCAGCAGTTTTTCTTTGCAAAAATGTATATCAATTCTGATGTCCTGTTTAATAACCTAAAATATTGATATCATGTTTTACATAAAATATTCTTTAACAATACATTTAATGTAAAATTTCTGAATCTATTCAGAATCTGCCTTTCAATTTTATATTATATTTATATATATATATATATATATATATATTATATTATAAATTATTATATTTTATACATTATATTTTGAATTAAAATAGTATATATATGATATCTATATTTTATTTTATTTCATATAAATAAAATTGTTACATTATACATATACAACATCCTGTGCTGTAATATTATATATATATATATATATATATATATATATATATATATATATATATATATATATATATATA
>NW_015505400.1:464629-465422 GCF_001515645.1 Sinocyclocheilus grahami | reverse complement strand
TATATATATATATATATATATATTCACGTATTTGCCAATATGCATTGCTTTCATGTTCATTGCTTTAAGTATTAATCCAGCATTTGTCAAATTCATGAATTTAACTGAACTGAATTGAAATATATTAGGCATTTTTGAATCAAATTTAAATGGTGGAAAGCGTAGTGCAATGCATTAAATCCAAATCTGTTTTGTGCAGTTCAAGTTTAGATAAATGAACGTACAACTGTGACGCAATAACCTGTTGTTACGCCACTTCTGTTTTTCTTTTTGAGCTAAAAAAAGGACAGCACAGTCCTTGGTCAGACTGCAGCAAGATATCAAACACTGGCGCCATGTCTACAGTGAGAAAAGTCTGAAGAAAGTCAACCAGACAGACGACTGTGACTCTGTCGTGCAAAGGGCCCTGGCAGGGAAGGAAGTCGAGCTCTAAAACTGTATGCCTGTTTACAAGAATCGCCACAGTTACCACAAAGCCCCTCCATCCCAGAGTCCCGTGAGGCAGTCGCATCTGGAAGGAGAGATCCGGCCAGGGCAAAAGTGTTTTCCCAGAGATATCAGTGAACACACACTCTCCCGCACAAGTTAACATACACAGATGCACACCAGGCCAGTGAGAATGGTTTTACATCTTAACATGTGACCTGCTCCATCATTTTGAGTGCATGCTTTGTTATGCAGAATTATTTTGATTTTTATACACTGAATGAAAAAAGAAAGTCTTTGCTTTAGTGATGCAATTATGAAGTCAATCATTTAGTGTAGCCTAAATGGTCGTTATAAAAATGCTTAT
>NW_015505400.1:420397-464558 GCF_001515645.1 Sinocyclocheilus grahami | reverse complement strand
GTAGCCTATATGTTCATTATAAAAATGTTTATATATATATATATATATATATATATATATATATATATATATTTAATTATTCTCTTTTTAAAATGAGAATTTAATTAAATATGTGTTAAACAATTAAGAATAACAGATTAAGTAAAGGATGCGTAATATAGTGCATACATATTTTTTTTATCACGAAAGCTTTATGGACATTGAACTACTTTCCTGAGGTAAACGTAATGTCACGTGACATGTTGTTCACAACAAGCTGGTTTAATAACGCTTTTCCGAGATGGAAACATTGAATGGACGATTACATGCGAGATTATACATTCGGTTGTATTGTATCTTTCTGTATACGCTCTGATGTTCAGTCATGTATTTTTTTTCGTGATATAGCTAGTGGCAAAACGAAAGAAATGATCAGTTCACGTGCTTTTCGAGCAGCGCTTGATTTGAGGCGACAATAGCGATCTGCTACGCCACATTAAGGAGCATCAAAAGTGCATTCATTGTTTGAATTTCGTGAGGAATTAGCATACTTTGATAGCTTAGACATTGTTTCATCAAAAATAACAATAGGTTTTGGGTTATAATCGCGTTTGTTTTACCCCCACAAATGGCTCATTGCATCTTATGACTCAAAATAATAGAGCAAGTCACGTAATGGGATTCTGGTAAATTGGGACACTTTTTGTCATTGAGATGCCTGGGGGCAAAATGTAACTCATTCTTGTATTCTTGTACACTGTAAAGATCTGTCTAGTCTTCATGAATTTATTATCTTTGGCCTAATAGCTGATGTGTGTCGAATCAGTCAGGTTGTGGGCTGGGAGAGAACTACTCTACCTCCACATACACTCTCAGAAGGCCCAGGCTGGTTCTGGTGTCAGGGAGTTCCCTGCCGAGAGCCTGCGCCCATGTAAAAGAATCACTGGCCCGTCCCATTCCAGACGCTGGAAAGAATGCCGCGATGAAAGTTGTGATAGGTTCAGGCAGGATGAATGGCATTCACAGGGACTGTGGAGAAGATTCTGGGATGGGCTGGAAGAGTCTGCAATGGCAATGAGGGTCAGGAAGGGTTAACATACAAGGGATATCCAAACATTGGATGTACCCTGGTAGTACGGACTGTCCTGAACTGTTTGCTTACACTGAGCATTAGGACGGGCATGGAAAGGATTGCTGAGGGCATGCTGTTCTGATATTAGCCCCCTATGAAACTTTAGAGCAATGCATAAATCAACCGCAGCCATGCTGTAAAATGCAACATTCCTATACGTGAACCATTTACATTTGAGCCATAACATACATGATATGCCACTGTGTCAGAGTATGTGCATCATTCAGATTAGAATTGAAAATGGTTCTTTATTTGAACTGAATCTGATCTTGAGGTAGCATACCGGATGTGGAACTACAATTTAAATTTGAATGTAAAGAAGCAGATTAAAAGTTAATTGAATACTCCAAGTTCATGTGACTGTAATTTAGACATAGTTTGTCAAGCCACACTTCAAATATTATATTATATTATAATTTTAAAGTTATGAGAAAAGTTGATCAAGTCTTGAAACTGGATGGGTATAACTTGAATCGTTGCATTTTTATTTTACTGTAAAAAATAAAAATTTGGTGGTAAAATTATTTATTATTAATAATAAGTATTATTGTGTACTTGTGTAGTAGACAAAACTATGTTGCTAGCATAATATACAAGCAGATTATATATTTAAATAGCAGTAATTTTTGCGGTTTAATAATTACTGACACTAGTCCACGTTTTGATTTGAATTTGATTCATTTTACAGCCCTACTTTTGATTTAATAATCCAAAATTGTGTTATTAAACAGTTATCATACAGTGAATTCCATTTTTACAGTTGGGAAATTCTGTCATCATTTACTTATCCTTTACTTGTTCCAAACCTGTATGAGTTTCTTTCTTCTGCTGTAGAAGATATTAAAATATCAATAGATATTTTGGAGAATGCTGATAACTAAGCAGTTGACGGTAGCCATTGACTTCCATAGTATATTTTCCAGACTATGGAGGTCATTGGCTACCGTCAACTGTTTGGTTACCAACTTTCTTCAAAATATCTTCTTATATGTTCAACAGCTAAAATAAATTCTTGTGAGTAAATAATGACAGTTTGACAGCTATCCCTTTAAGAGCAATGCATAGTCCACACTCCTGCAGCATGCTGAGACAGGCATGAGACAGACAATGCAACTGCCCTAAACATGCACCACATGCATTTGAGCCAAAACATACTGACACGCTGCCTTTGAAATGGAATGCATGCAAAGACAGTCTGCTCGGTCTTAGCTGTCTGTACTGGTCAGCTCTAAACATACGTATATCTCTGAGATGGACACCTGACCCATCCAGCCATCATAGAATGATTAATGATGCCCACCCTCCGCCTTCTGCCAGTGGACACCCAACACCTGCGGATCGGCCCGAGGCAGTGACTGACACGAGACTCATGCTGTTTCACAAGCACGTGGGTCTGTTTACTGTACTTGTCCTGGATGTTTAATGTGTTGATCCAGAGAGGGTGGAGAATGCAAACCCACATGCAAAATTAAAAAGAGGCCAAGAATCTTATGACAGTTTTTCCCTTTTGTAAAATGTTGTCTCTGGGAAAGAACATAGCAAAAATGAATTATTATAAATATAGAGTGTTTTATCGATCTCTGACCAAAGAAAAAAAAAAACATTTAGTGTGATTCAGTGCGAGTTGGAATTTCCACACAGGCACATGTTTGGGGCACTAGAACTCTGTTCCAAAACCTCGTGAGCTGCCTTGCTGTCGTAGAAAACTGCCTTTAACTGAAATGGAATCTCAGTGACTTATTGAAAGCACTTTATATAGCAGCATGTCCATGCAGCACAATTATATTTCTCCACAAAGGTGACTCAATGTTTGATTTTTTAATTATTTTTTTTAATGCTGTTGAGTCTATTATGTTCACAAAGGCTGCAAAAAATACAGTAAAAGCAGTAATAATATTAAATATTATTTCAATTTAAAATAACTGTTTTCTATTTGAATATATTTTAAAATATATATAAAACAGCTGAATTTTCAGCAGCCATTACTCCAGTCACATGATCCTTCAGAAATCATTCTAAAATGCTGGTTGTTGCTCCATAAAATAAATAAATAAATACATAAAAAATATTATTATTATTATTATTATCATCATCAGTGTTGAAAGCAGTTGTGCTGCTTAATATTTTTGTGGAAACTTTTCTTTCTTTTTACAGGATTTTTGAATATAAAGTTCGAAGGAAGAGCATTTATTTGAAATTGAAACCTTTTATAAAATTGTCTTTACTCTCACTTTTGATCAGTTTAATGCATCCTTGCTGAATAAAAGTAATAATAAAAGTTGTCAAACTGAAAGAGCTATCGAGATTAGATCAATTAAAATTAATTTTATCAATAATAAAATCTACGATGAAGGACAAGGCAAGAAGATAAGGTCAATTATAAATAGTATAAATATATTTCAGTAACAGTTGATTATATGTTATCATTAGTTCAATCATTATGTAACATGGAATAACAGTGAACAATACTTTCATAGCATTTTAATCTGGGTAAAGTGATCTCCATATTTCAATCTGTATAAATTAACATTAGCTGGTAACCCAAATTAATACATTCTGTAAAAAAAAAAAAAATGTCAATAGCATCAACTAGGCCTAGTATTAACAAATGTAACCTTATTGTAAAGAGTTACTGAAATATATTTACAATTTACATTTTTCTTGCCATATATTGTTATACGTTTATATTCAGTCAGTGCAGTGCATTTTGGGATTGCCTTCCCAGCAAAACTTCAATCTCACTTTAGCATTTTTAAAGGCAGCATTACCTACCTTCACATAAAGGAAGTGCATCTATGATGCCTTAAAATACTATCTAGCTAGGCAGCTCATTAGGTTTAGGAACAATCCTACAGTATATTTGAATGATTGCTGAAGCCTTGGCAGCAAATGTCGGGTCGTTCCTGTGGAAAAGTAGGCATGATTTCATGTGAAGCTGACCAGTGGTGCACCTCCAGCCCTCCACCTGCATGCTGCAAAGCAGAAGCCCTGTCACAACAACCCCAAACAGCTGTAACCCGCCCTGACCCGTGACGACCCCAGTGCCATCTGTTTCAGCAGGCGCAGATCTCTGCCGATGAGCAAGGCACCATTAGTGTAGAAGGGCCCCCGTGGTAAGACAAAGCACGGGAGCCTCGCACCCGCACAATACAGATGCCGAGAGAGCGATACCACCTGAAAGATTAGCGTAAGTGCTCGGCGTGTGAATGTGCCGAGGCTCTCGGGGCCTGACTGCGATCTCCGCTAAGAGCCCCAGCTGAGCGGCCTGTAAACTGAAACGGAAAAAGCACCTGACCTGTTTGGGTAAACGGAGCCGGATGGTGGCCCGTCTTAGTGAATTCTCCAAGGCGGGTGTGTTTTTACCATCTTAATGGTTCCCACCCGCCTTCCCAGTCATTCAGGTGTTGTCCCACCCCCCTCGCCCGTAAAGAGGAGACACCTGATCCCTCTTGGGGTTCCACATTCAGCTCCCCCCTCCGGGCATGGCTCAGCTCTGACCTCTGACCCCTACTTTGCAGGCTATTTATATGGGTGCGTACTTGACCTGACAGCTACAGAAAAGGAGGGCGGGGGAGGTTAAGCTCTATCCAGATGAGAGGTCTGAAGAGAACTCTCTGTACTAAGGTAATAAGGGCACTGGGGATAGTTACAGGGCAGGACTAAATGCTGATATACGGGGCAGTTCGGGAATGAACATCTAGAAAGTGCACAGTGTTGGGGGGCAAGTATCTAGTAGTAAGTAGTGATGTTACTACATTGACTTTATTTGGGAAAAAAAAAATTCTTTTTCTTTTCATAGCTAAGTAGTTGCATCCCAAATTATGCATGGGGAAAGTGCACAGTGTAGTGATATTACTACCGTGACTTCATTTGGGACATTTTATTTTCATAGCAAAGGAGTTGTATCCCAATTGATGCACTATACACTAGGCACTTATTCTATGCACTATGTACTCAAGTGTCTAGTGTATAAGGTTATTTTGTCATCCAGCATTGGAGTCTCTTTGCAGTACATACTTAAAGCTGTGACAATTGAGTGCATAAAGTATTATATATATATAAACTATTATATGCAGTTTCCAAAAAAAAATATTTGGCAGGACAACTGTTCCCAACATTGATAATTCTAATAATAAATCAGCATATTAGAATGATTTCTGAAGGATCATGTGACAATTTATACTGGCATAATGGCTGATGGAAATTTAGCTTTGCATCACAGAAATAAATTACATTTTAAATATCTTAAAATAGAAAGCGGTTACTTTTTATATTGTAATAATGTCACAATATTACTGTTTTTATTATGTTTTTAATCAAATAAATGATGCATTGATAAGCATAAGAGACAAAAACATTAACTTTTTGTTTTTACCCCAAACTTAAAAGAGTTTTGAATTAGTATAGCTTGTTTCAAATTAGCTTCCTCAACAACGGTACTCGTCTAGAATAAATCAGGCTGGAGATCTGAAAGGTGCGGCATGTGTTCTTCAAGGCTGGCACTCTTTGATAATACTTTATGAGCCAATAGAAGGTCCCAAGACTCCTTTAACACACACACTGTAATAAACACATTCTGTGCAGTGTCTTACTGGGAAACACACATCAATTCTGGACATGCTGTCAGAGGCGAAACATTATTACGATGTGTTACTGAGGAATTTTACCTCTTTAATTTATGGAGGGAAAAGAGAGAGAGGAAACATCCCAAAGGCTGAAAAATGCTGGCCAGACACACATGTGCAGCTTAGCAATAACATCCTGGAGCGTGTATTTTTAGTAGGCAAGCTTTGGCCCTTGCTGCCTCGATGGGGTGCTGGCAAGGCCAGATCGTGGTCCTATACGAGCCCCCTGGACACACGTTTCAAAGTCCAGACCCCCACAGCACCCCTAGTGGTCATGCAGACACCATTTCCTATTTAAAAAAAATATATAATAATAATAACTTTTTTTTTGTATACAGTGTACAGTACACTTTTAGGTGTACAACACTGGGTTTTCACTGGGTCAGAAAATTTAAAGGGACTTATTTGTATCTTATTTACACCTAAACGGTTCATAATAGCACATTTAGGGTATACATATTATGACTCTAAGCTAATAATCTGCACCTTTTAGGGGTAGATAAGGTACAAAGTTGGTAATTGTTATTTTTCTGATAAACAAATGTCATTGTGAATAAAAATGCAATTTATTGCTTGTTTGTAGAGCTGAATAATTTTGCCAACATTCTGTGATTGTACATGATTAGAGCTATACAAATTGTTGTAGTAGTAATAATAATAATAATAATAATAATGTTTCTAAATAAACATAACTGACAAACGGAGAAGGTCATAGTGCCAAAAATTCATATACCAAACAAAACATATACCAAACGTCTTTAGGTGCGTAGATTTAAGCAATGAAACAATATAAGAATAAAAAAAAAGGTCTGCACACATCCAAAACTGTACAGAAATATCATATCAATTTATTTGGCCAAGCTTTTTGGATGATTTTGGGTGTGCGCGCAACTTTATTTTCATTCTTGGACTACTAAATAAACATAAAAAGGACAAAATAAGAAATATCGCTATTGTAATATTTCATAGTAAAATAAAATGTATAAAAAAAAATTATAATTTTATTTTACATCATAAGTGTAGAACTACAATACTGATATTTATGACTGTCAAACTATTTTATCATAAATAGCCTTTGTGATTTTATACTCGCACCGAGTTTCATGATTTCATTTATTTATTTAGTTATTTATTTATCGTTCAGCCCTGGATGAATTTTTATAATTTTTTAAGTGTAGGCAAGCATTAGATAAATTGTAGACAGCACTGCAAAAATGGCTTCTTTACCAGTTAAAATGTCTAAAAATCCTTCAAATGTATGTTTATTTTGTGTTATGGTACTGGCAGATGTTCCACTTGCTTTAGATATAAACAGTTTAAAAACAAAAATAAAAGAATCTGCCAGTGCAATAAGACAGAATAGACTTAAACACTGCAATCTTGTGCAGTGAAGTTTTTCTTTTTTGAAGGTTTTTTAAATGTTTTAACTGAAAAACAAGTCATAAAAAAGCATGAGACTCTCCGCTCATGCTTTATACACTGAAGGTCCTGCTCTTCAACTTCCTTTGGCAGTTTTGGAGGCCCAGGCTTGGTCCATAATCCAGCCCTGGAAAAAATGGGAGAGCGCTTGAGTCAGATTTACTAGTTCCCTTCATTTAAAACCTCGACAAGAAACATAGTAAACTCAGTCTCAGTAGAGCCAGCTTACCAAGCCATCCACAAGCTGTCGTCCAAAACGAGTGAAAACTCACCTATAGGCCTTTTACAAATCACTCAGCGGCGCTTTTCTTCAGACTCGAGTATGATTTCAGGTCAGCTCCTCTGAGAGCGCCATCCAATCCTTGGTATGAAAGGGCGTCTCCCTCCCAAAGCTGCCACCATTCGATTTGTGTGATGCAAGGACAAGAGGCTTTGCCAGGCGATAGGACACCTGTTCTCCAGAAAGATTACTTTGCTCAGCAACCAGACGAAATATTGATTTTCAGCTTTTCCTCCCTAGCGCACAAAAGCCCGTTTGGATTAGAGGGTTATCCCCTCAAATGGACTGCCTAATTCCTCCCATCTTGTCATTTGGACCCCCTGCCGAGAGCGTTTCCAAAATCACAATGACATTTGCGGGGGAAAAAATCAGCCCACACACGCTTCAAACGCCATGTTGTACTTTTCCATCGGCCGTAACGTCAAACAGAGATGTTTTCCTGGAGCGATACGGTGTGTATAAACTGTGGGACTGAACTGGCTCCATTGTTTGGGTGTCGGGGGCGGACAGCTCTTCCAGTCACACATCGGTGAGATCGCCAAAGCGAGACTTGCGCTAACAGAGAGTGTCTGAAATTCTTCTGGGGCCTTATCTGCCACGCTACCAGCATCAATAATACAGTGTTACTGTGTAAAGGACAGATAAGCCCACACCGGCCTGCATCTCCGACTTTACATCCAGAGACGCTGCTGCTGCTGCTGTTGCAGCAGCTTGTTTTAGGAAGGGTCAACACTGACATCAAATGGCTAGCGGCTGTAATTGCATAGCATGATTCGACCTTCTAGTGCCAGGGTCAATAGAGTAAATCAGAGATGGCCAAATCAGGATCCACGGGCCAATCTTGGCCCCGATGACCTTTGATTTAGCCCTGCAATATCACAAGGGTGGAGGAAAAAAACATGACAGTGAAGCATATCTTTATTTTTTTTATATCCATGTTATATCTAAAATTTTGCATTGAACAAAAGAAATATAGCAGAATATAAATGGATTCGATTTTTTTATATGTAATATAGTTGAATATAATGCAGCATTTACTTTCGGGCTATGACTTTCAATCGGGTTTCATTTTTAGCACTTCATAGTGAAAGGTTTGGGCACCTCTGTATACTGCACTAAAAATTATTGGAGCATGTTTTACAAGAAAATACTACCCCAGTTAGTCTTCTTCAAAATGTGTTACTCTTTGTAATTATTGGTCAAATTTACCAGCAATTTTTGAGTGAAAACTGTATTTTATTTTTCAGTTTAGTAAACTAAAACATTTCCGATACTTAAAATAAATGATATCTGAAATAATAAAATGAAATAAAATAAGTAAAATAAAAATGTATTCAGCTAGTTGCTAAGGCAACATTTGTCATTTTCATTTAGTTTTACTCAATGTCGTAAAATAGCTGAAAACTAAAATAAAAAATAAAACTTATATAGACATTAAAAAACTAATACAAATGACAAAAATGCAAAACAGAATTATTAAAACGTTGAACTAAAATTAAAATTGAAAATATAAAATACAATCCCTGGCCTTCTTCAGGTCTTAAAGAAAGTCTTTTAATTTGCCCTTCCACAAATTAAGGCTTTAAAAAATTCTTAAATCAGAGCAAACAGTCGGTATTAAATGTTACATGCATGGCTAATATTTTTAGATTTTCCCGATACAAATATCTGAACATCCTAAAATCACTTAATATGCTAAATGAACACATGAAGTTTTGTTTTCTTGTTTTCATATTTAAAACAAGAACAAAAATCTGTCAGTGGGGTATGAAAACTTGTTTTCCCTGAGCCCATTACAGATATTTGTTATTTACTCATAAGCATACACTCACTCGTTTTGATTTGAAGTTTACAGAAAACAAGACTCCTTATGTAATGCCATGTTGCGCCTCCAGTAAATATATCTTGATTTAAGAATCTTTAGGCATTGTAAAACAAGACCAAAATGCAGACAAACAACATCACTTTTATTTGCAGTGTGAGCAGAAGGCACAGTAAAAGTTGGTTCCATATTCTAGTGTTTAGGAGCAGAGCTACTTTTTTTCTGTAAAATTAATTGAAAAGAAATGGAGGTTTGTCAAACTTTGTGAAAAGTGTTGCTAATACAACTCATTTGTTTCTTCAATTTTCTTTAAGTCTTAAAAAAAGTCTTAAATTTACCTTCATAAAACCTGCACAGACATCCAAAATATTAATACAAACTATTATAGTATCTCACTAATGTTGTTATATCAGAGATAAAACATTCTAGTCATCTTGTTCTTGCCTTTATAGTCAATGCAAGAAATAGTTAAACTGATTTCCTAAGACTGGTGAGTGTATATAGGCAGGACAAGATGATACTAACCAATAACAGACTCACAGTCTTAGGTCAGTTTGAAGGGCTTTGTCTGACTGATCAGTGGAAACTCTGAGTAATGCTGTAAGAGCTATTGTTTTGCTCCGTAATCTCTTGGGGCTTCGAGCGACCCTCCCAACACAATGGGCCAACGTTTTTTGTAACCTTTTAGCAATGTGAATATGTAGGAGTGCCCCAACTTGGAACATAGTTAATGAGAAAAGGGTTTTCTACTTACTGATCTGCTACATAACTCCATAACTCCCAAATGACATTACCATCTCCTCCTCACTTGTGGAGAAATGTGATTATTGAAAGTGAGAGAAATGCAAATCAACACATGTGTATCTCCTCTATTGGAACTGCAGTCTGCCGCAAAACCCATCTGTTCTCTGGGATGATCTAAGCATGTGCATCATGCTGCTGATGTTCAGAGCACATTCAGTCAGGTCCAAAAGTATGCATTTTCTAATAAATTAGCATTTATTAAATATGAATTTTTAATAAAGATTATTGTCATTTCAAATTGTATTAATTGCATTTAGATAGAAATAGTGCATAATCGTCTTCCCCCAAAATGACCTTTTTTATTTAAATGAATATATAATATATATATATATATATTTATGTATATATATTGTACGTAATATTTAGCATTTAAGGGGATTTTATGGTCCTAAATGATATTAATGAAATATTTATTATACATTTATTACCTTTTAACCACTTTTTGAGCATAGAGCTGAAAATTTAATTCCCAGATTAAACTGTCATAAATCTTGAATGCTGTGGAACACAGATTTACATTTGGCAAATTATTACTGAAGTGAAAAAAGTAAAATTAAGACAAAAAAAATAGGTTTATTATTATGAAAAAATGCACAAAAAAAAATACTATTTTAAAATTCTGTATGAAATATATATTATCCAAAACATGTTTTACAAGTAAAAATACATGAAAATCAAATGCATGAATCTAAACAAGTTGTGTTCCAAAATTTCCTTCATTAAGATTTTTTTTGGTGCAGTACCATTTTTGACCAGAAGCAGTACAAGTGTGACTATTTTTTTTTTCAGGGTCATTTAACCGTTTCAAATCATGTCTGTTATTTATTTTGTGTGCGTGTGTACGCATTTTTGTGACAAATGAGGACATACATTTGTATAATGACAAAGGTATGACAGGTATCGTGTGTTTCACATAGCCAAAACCAAGTGCTCACCATAAGTTTCTTACCATTCCAATGAAGTAAAAAATTCTAAAAAAACTAAAATGCTAAACTTGTTGGTCAAAAATGACCAAACGGCACCAGAGGGTTAAATAAAACAAAATTCCAGGTTTTCAATGTAATCTCAGACTTTTGGAGCCTACTGTGCATCTGGACAGATTAGCATCCAAATTCCCATGTTTCGTGATCTAAAGTCGAGGGAATTACATCAGATCAAATCTTTGTTACTGTATTTCATGCATTCCTACCCTTAATCCCAAAATGTTCACATTACAAATGTTTATTCTGGCTATGAAGAAGAGAATTAGAAATAACGCATGGCCAATCTACAGCGCTTGACCTGCCTCCAAGGTTTCTTTGTGTGCGAGTTTATTTTTCCGTCTCATTTTCCTCGGTATGTGACCGAAGAGCTTTGGAAAAAGAGGCTTGGCCTCTGAAGTGATTGGTACTGTGACAAGTTACATTAGTAAAATCAAATACCTTTCATTCAGATCTGGTAATGAAGTGTAACGCTGCACCTCATTCACATGATCAACTAGAGGCGAAGCTTCCAAGAAATGCACAAACCAGGACACTCTTTCTAGCAACAGTGTACTTTAATGTAACTGATTTGGATCGCTCTTTAATGTATATTTTTTTGCCAAAACAATACAATGAGGCTGTAAAACATGAAGCAAATAAAACAACGTGGTTCTGTACAGCAATAGTAGCTCATTCACACATTCTAAGTCTGTTAACGAGTGGACATAAAAACAATAGAATAACACAACACTGCTGACTAATACATGGAGGAGTGGGGAGGTCTTTTTCTCTGACTGCCTAAATGTTTTCAGGTAAATGCAAAAACCTTGTCATTTCTGTGTGATTTGGAAATGACTGTTTGGATAACACATTTTGTGTTGTTTATCTAAGCCTGTGCACCGAATGAATTATCCAGAAATTCAAGCAAAGCAAGTAAATATATATTCTAGTGTGCGTCATCACTCTTACACCATGTTTACACCAGACACGTCCAGCACCACAAATGTAGATGTCTCCTATTTTAATCAACTCAACTGCCTACACTTTCTAGTGACTTCAATCTGAAATCAAACGTGACCCTGGACCACAAAAGCAGTCTTAAGTCGCTGGGGTATATTTGTAGTGATAGCCAAAAATACATTGTATTTTTTTTTTATGCCGAAAATCATTAGGATATTAAGTAAAGATCATGTTCCATGAAGATATTTTGTAAATTTCATACTGTAAATATATTAAAACTTAATTTTTGATTAGTAATATGCATTGCTAAGAACTTCATTTGGACAACTTTAAAGACGATTTATTTAGATTTTTTTTTTGCACCCTCAGATTCCAGATATTCAAATAGTTGTATCTCGGCCAAATATTGTCCTATCCTAACAAACCATACATCAATGGGCCTGTGCACCGAATGAATTATCCAGAAATTCAAGCAAAGCAAGTAAATATATATTCTAGTGTGCGTCATCACTCTTACACCATGTTTACACCAGACACGTCCAGCACCACAAATGTAGATGTCTCCTATTTTAATCAACTCAACTGCCTACACTTTCTAGTGACTTCAATCTGAAATCAAACGTGACCCTGGACCACAAAAGCAGTCTTAAGTTGCTGGGGTATATTTGCAGTGATAGCCAAAAATACATTGTATCGGTCAAAATTATAGATTTTTTTTTTTAATGCCGAAAATCATTAGGATATTAAGTAAAGATCATGTTCCATGAAGATATTTTGTAAATTTCATACTGTAAATATATTAAAACTTAATTTTTGATTAGTAATATGCATTGCTAAGAACTTCATTTGGACAACTTTAAAGACGATTTATTTAGATTTTTTTTTTGCACCCTCAGATTCCAGATATTCAAATAGTTGTATCTCGGCCAAATACTGTCCTATCCTAACAAACCATACATCAATGGAAAATATATTTATTCAGCTTTCAGATGATGGATAAATCTCAATTTCGAAAAATTGACACTTATGACTGGCTTTGTGGTCCAGGGTCACAAATCATTTCAATTAACTTGATTATTACATCAAAGTCAGATTATGAAATTGCCTTTGTCCTACTAATTTAAACCGTCTAACCATACTGTAAGTACTCAATTGTTGCAATGCAAAATCGCATCTCATCCATGAACGGATTGCACAAAGTAACTGTGTGAACAAGAAATTCTGCACAAGAAAGTCTCTATTTTCAAACAGCACCATGCAAGTCAGTTTTAAAATAGGATTTTATTTTCCACAGATTGTATTTTGATTGAAGCATAGCCTCGAGCTTCCAGTGCAGACAACCTCACGCCGCTGGACGCTTCCAGTGTAAACACGGTGTTGCTGTTAGGATAATTGAAGCAGTCGTATTTATTTGATATTTTGCTCTTTTCCAGCTCTTGATCATTAAGTGCTTTGCATTCTTTTGGAGCAGTTTTGTAAGGCTAAACACAAGGGAATCATGGCAACCAAAAACAGTGGAACACGTCATATAGCATGTGCATCGAGTCAAAACAGACCCCCGTGCCAAAAACAACAAGCCGTCGTTCGCACACGACCAGACAGTGATCAATTCGCAAACTAAGGCGTACAAACGTGAAATAAAATCTTTGGCAAAAATGAAGTATTTACATTCATGAAAGCAAGACACCCTAATCGGGGAGACACGGGACAGTTTTCAGGGTGGCACGGACATCCTACTTAAACTAAAGAAGTGGGGGGAACTTTCTCTGCAAATCACAGTTAAAACACTGCAGTATTACTTTTCATCTAAATTTAATAAATGTTCAGAATGGGTCTGTGAATCTAAGGGAATTGTAGAGGATGCATAGGTGATGATATGGCTGGCAATACCTGACAGCGCCTCAGGATGGCAGTATGAAGCAATACTGAATTTTGCCTGAGAGAATCACTGCGAGCGGCCAAACGAGTGGGTTTTACCGAGGGCTGAACACTGGGAGGGACGTCAAAATAATAATAATACAAAAATAAAGATGCTTCCTTACTTTTCTTTACACAAAGCCTCTTGCAGTAAACATATCAGCCAACTCACTGTTAAATACAACCCAGCGCTGGGTAAAATATGGACAAACCCAGCGGTTGGGTTACTGCCCAGAAGGTTGGGTTAAACATGTAACCCAACTGTTGGTTGAAAATAACCCAATCGCTGGGTTTGTCCATATTTAACCCAGCATGATATGCAAAAGCGAAGTCTATGTCGATCTAAAGCTAAAGGAAAACTACGTGAGAAAATATCCAATAATGACAAGCTTTCCAAATACATACACTTTACACCATATATCATAGATTTTGAAATATTAGCCAAAGTAAAGATTATTTCTTTTGGAGGCTAATCTTTATGTAGACTATACAATATATCTATGGGTAAATGAGTTAACATGGAGCAAAACAAAAGTAGCAAAACCATAATAATACAATAAATATTCAGTAATATCACTTTTTGTTGTATTTTATATATATATATATATATATATATATATATATACTTAGCTTACTTTGGGGTAGAATGATAGTGTGAGTGTGTTTGAAGCGAGGCATAGAGATACAGTGACAGATCCACACCTTACTGCCAGATACACAATGATACACACTCAGACCTGAAGAGAAGAGAGCACAGCAGCGGCTCATGGACGCTAACAACTAAAGGAGCTCAAATTTGATGCTGGACACGTGCATAAAAGATCTCGAGGGAGATATTGTTCAATTCAGCTCAGAGGTTACAACTACCTGCTCGGAAAGTGCAATAGAACAGAATATAAAATCAGATGTCCATCCATTACTGTGATTTCACAAAGACTTTTCCCAAGTGAAAAGAGCTGAATGCAACATTTTGATTCTTGATGGAGTTTTGGTTCCTTGTCACTGTCGCCTTTGGCTTGCACACTTGGGGTTTATTTAGAAAACTATTATCAATTTGACTGCACTGACTATCCGATGAGAACAACTGCCAGATACACAATGATACACACTCAGACCTGAAGAGAAGAGAGCACAGCAGCGGCTCATGGACGCTAACAACTAAAGGAGCTCAAATTTGATGCTGGACACGTGCATAAAAGATCTCGAGGGAGATATTGTTCAATTCAGCTCAGAGGTTACAACTACCTGCTCGGAAAGTGCAATAGAACAGAATATAAAATCAGATGTCCATCCATTACTGTGATTTCACAAAGACTTTTCCCAAGTGAAAAGAGCTGAATGCAACATTTTGATTCTTGATGGAGTTTTGGTTCCTTGCCACTGTCGCCTTTGGCTTGCACACTTGGGGTTTATTTAGAAAACTATTATCAATTTGACTGCACTGACTATCCGATGAGAACAACTTAAAGGGTTAGTTCACCCAAAAATTGAAATTTTGTCATTAATTACTCACCCTCGTGTTGTTCGAAACCCGAATTTTCATTTTTGGGTGAACTAACCCTTTAATCTGAATCGAGCTGGTTAATAACACTATTGTCTTCTCTAGAGCTGCCTTTGAATTCATTTTAAATACTGATGAACTTTTCAACACTGACACTGTTAGTGAACTGAACTGAACCAATATTGAACTAAACTGAGCTGAATGGCACTATTTTCTTCTGTAATGTTGCTGTACAGCTGAAACTGAAGTTCTTCCATAATTAATAAATTTTGCAAATTTACTGGAATTTCCAGTTTTATTACTGTGCAGCTGCTTTGAAACAATCTGTATCGTATAAAGCGCTAGGAAATAAATGTGACTTGAAATGTATGACATTATGCAAACAGCTGCACCCAGATAAAGATAAATGTTCACTTTTAAACATTTCTTTTTTTTTTTATAATGTCGCCATTATTTTTTCCTTGCTCGTCACCTCTCAATCTGACTTGAAATGTCATTGCATTGCACTTTCCTGAGTTGATATCTAAAAATTAAGACATTCCAAATGGAAACTGCTGGATATTTATGGAGCACAGGTGAATGGAGACGCTGAATTACTGAAACAACAACTCCAGCATCCCATTTTCTCTGAGAAGAGCATCTTTGAGGATGGGAATATCTAACCCTTACTTATATCTTCTGCCAGATCTGTTACATGCAGGGGATATTTAAAATCCCCACAAGGTTTTGAGTTTATCCAGAGTGGACTCTTAAGTTGGCTTATGAAAAGGTCTTGCACTTGTAGCGTGAGAAACAGGAGCCGCTTTCAGAAGGAAAAGAGGTGATGCTTCAGTTCATATGTACAGTTTTAACGAAGCAGCCGTGGTTTACCAAGATATACAAGGAAGCTTGAATAATGATTGGTTTGTCCTGACTGCTCTCTTATCTTTGGTACATCAGCCCCACATTTCAGCCTCCTCATCAACCTTTTTTTTTTTACTTTTTCTTTTACTTTTTTTCTTAAAAAAAAGAGCAACAAAATCCCCGACATCATTTCCACGTCCCCTCTGAGTGAGATGAAGATCTCCTCCCCTCTGTACTTCACTCCTCTACACCCACACTGCACTTCCTCTGTCCCTCTTCCTCACTGCCGTCCAAATAACCCTTCCTCACACATACACACAGCCTCTCACCCAAACATATGGAAACAAAAAACAGAAACTTAAAGCATTCAAACAGAACAAGATGAAAGCCCTCCAGAAAGCAGCGCTACGTGAAGAGTTCACCGCTAGTTCAATATTGGTTCAGTTCAGTTCACTAACAGTGTCAGTGTTGAAAAGTTCATCAGTATTTAAAATGAATTCAAAGGCAGCTCTAGAGAAGACAATAGTGTTATTAACCAGCTCGATTCAGATTAAAGGGTTAGTTCACCCAAAAATGAAAATTCGGGTTTCGAACAACACGAGGGTGAGTAATTAATGACAAAATTTAAATTTTTGGGTGAACTAACCCTTTAATCTGAATCGAGCTGGTTAATAACACTATTGTCTTCTCTAGAGCTGCCTTTGAATTCATTTTAAATACTGATGAACTTTTCAACACTGACACTGTTAGTGAACTGAACTGAACCAATATTGAACTAAACTGAGCTGAATGGCACTATTTTCTTCTGTAATGTTGCTGTACAGCTGAAACTGAAGTTCTTCCATAATTAATAAATTTTGCAAATTTACTGGAATTTCCTGTTTTATTACTGTGCAGCTGCTTTGAAACAATCTGTATCGTATAAAGCGCTAGGAAATAAATGTGACTTGAAATGTATGACATTATGCAAACAGCTGCACCCAGATAAAGATAAATGTTCACTTTTAAACATTTCTTTTTTTTTTTATAATGTCGCCATTATTTTTTCCTTGCTCGTCACCTCTCAATCTGACTTCAAATGTCATTGCATTGCACTTTCCTGAGTTGATATCTAAAAATTAAGACATTCCAAATGGAAACTGCTGGATATTTATGGAGCACAGGTGAATGGAGACGCTGAATTACTGAAACAACAACTCCAGCATCCCATTTTCTCTGAGAAGAGCATCTTTGAGGATGGGAATATCTAACCCTTACTTATATCTTCTGCCAGATCTGTTACATGCAGGGGATATTTAAAATCCCCACAAGGTTTTGAGTTTATCCAGAGTGGACTCTTAAGTTGGCTTATGAAAAGGTCTTGCACTTGTAGCGTGAGAAACAGGAGCCGCTTTCAGAAGGAAAAGAGGTGATGCTTCAGTTCATATGTACAGTTTTAACGAAGCAGCCGTGGTTTACCAAGATATACAAGGAAGCTTGAATAATGATTGGTTTGTCCTGACTGCTCTCTTATCTTTGGTACATCAGCCCCACATTTCAGCCTCCTCATCAACCTTTTTTTTTTTACTTTTTCTTTTACTTTTTTTCTTAAAAAAAAGAGCAACAAAATCCCCGACATCATTTCCACGTCCCCTCTGAGTGAGATGAAGATCTCCTCCCCTCTGTACTTCACTCCTCTACACCCACACTGCACTTCCTCTGTCCCTCTTCCTCACTGCCGTCCAAATAACCCTTCCTCACACATACACACAGCCTCTCACCCAAACATACAGAACAAAAAACAGAAACTTAAAGCATTCAAACAGAACAAGATGAAAGTCCTCCAGAAAGCAGCGCTACGTGAAGAGTTCACCGCTTCTGAGAGTTGATCATCACTTTAGAGACGAAGTTGACGATGGCCGTGGCCGGTTGATCGGGATCCATCTCGGCGAACAGGTGACTGACGTTGTCTGTCGTGCTGCCTTGCTTTCTGGCCACAAAGCCAAAGAACCTGTGAAGAAGAAGAAAAAAATCGTAATGTATGTATTATAATAATACACTGTATGTATTAAGGACAGTTCACACAGAAGGCGTTCTTGCATTCTGTCTGCAAGATCAGGAGCTAGTGAAGACTTGAAACTTGTTAGAGAGATTCACAACAGCACTTGGATGAATCTTACAAAACATGTCCAGGTCACATTGCACCCCAAAATTGAAAGAAATAAAAAAATGATCTGGAATGTAACTAAATATTCATACAGATTTCTGTGTGTGTGTGTGTGTGTGAGTATAAATTAATATTTGTGATTAGGATTGATGCTGAATTATTTGAATGAATTATAATGATTATTAACATTAACATTTGTGAAATGTTTGTCAAATTTACTAGCAATTTCTGAGTGAAAATTGTTTCTACACTATTTTTTTTCAGTGTGTATACCATATATATCATGCACCCTTCATAAGCACTCTTCCCACAGAAATATATTTGCCGAGCAAAACTAATATGTGAGCCTGGGGTATATTTGTAGCAATAGCCAAAGATATAATTGTATGGGTCAAAATTATTGATTTTTATTTTATGCCAAAAATCATTAGGTTAAGTAAAGATCATGTTCCATGAAGATATTTTGTAAATGTCCTACTGTAAATATATCAAAACTTAATTTTTGATTAGTAATATGCATTGCTAAGAACTTCATTTGGACAACTTTAAAGGCGATTTTCTCAATATTTAGATTTTTTTGCACCTTCAGATTCCAGATTTTCAAATAGTTGTATCTCGGTCAAATATTGTCCTATCATAACAAACCATACATCAATGGAAAGCTTATTTATTCAGCGTTCGGATTATGTATAAATCTAAATTTCGAAAAATTGACTCTTATGACAGGTTTTGTGGTCCAGGGTCACACACACACACACACACACACACACACACACACACACACACACACACACACCCACACACACACACACACACACACACACACACACACACACACACACATATATATATATATATATATACATACACATATATATAATTTCCGTAATTTTTCATATTTATAGAACTGGACCAAACTTGGAAATCATACTTTTAAATTTCACTGACATTTTCAGGCTTTCCACAACTGGAAAACCTGTATAGTAATAAGAATTGTCCTGCATGTGCTTAATTGGCATGAAAATAATGTCACAATGCAAAAAATAATAAAAAATAAAATAATATTAATATTCCTAAAACCTAAAAAAATATATAATTTCTCGTCTTTTTTTTCTGACCTGAACACGTTCTTAACAAACATTCTTATAGTTGCAGGGTGCGAACTACGGGGGAGCTAGGGGGAGCTCGGCTCCCCTTAATAAGACATGGGCTCCCCTGAAAACGTGATTTGTGAAATTTTGGGGGGGGTCTCAAAAAATATTGACAATGTGTTATTTTGACGTGCAATTTCAGTTTTGTGTAATGTGATCATCGTGGATTATTATGTGTAAAATTGCAAAAATATCATTCATTCATGCATGACGGTGATTTAAACCTAATTCACTTCAATAAAGATAACTATACATGCTGGTCTTGTCATGAGCATCAAGGTGTGGGGGCACTGCGGTGCAAATTCCACTCATGTTTAGTACATGTTAACTCAAAGATTCGTAGAAAAAATATAAACGTTGGACTCTGTGGTCGATTCTGTGTTAAGGTAAGGCATGTTATTCGCAATTATGTGTTGTGGCTGGGTTGTCATGTGTCTGCGTGACTCTCGATGTCTTAGGCCTATGGTATTAGAATTATGGTATTCTTCTGTAGCCTGACGACGAGTAACTTTAACCGTTGTTCATGTGAACTCAAAGACAGCCTGATGCTTTGTTTATAGACTATTTGTGGGTGGCTGTTTGTTGTTTCACCTATCAATTCGTGTCGATAAAGCATAATAGGGTAAATCCTGTATTGTGATTTATCCTATATAGTGCTTACATAATGCACTTGTAGCTGTTATGTATCTTTGTAAGTCCCCACGCGCGCGCAAGCAGACGAACCCAAACACCCCCCGTTATAAAAAAACAAACAAACAAGTGGGCTCCCCCAATGTCCACGGTATAGTTCGAACACTGTATAGTTGTATTGTACATGTGAGCTCTGGCACTCATGCTGGCATCAGATGTTAAATACACAACCCTGCTCTGCCCTCACATGATCTGAACATATAAAACCCAGCAGCATTCTTCATTCTGTCATGATATTAAACCTGAGCTTCTCCTGAACCACAACAGCAGAAGTCACATTCATCTTGAATGCCTATAACATCATGTGCTTTCATCCTCAGCCCAGTCCAATGATCTGTTCCTCCTCTGTAACATATCTGAACACTGCATCAACAGCACAGTTCCAGCCCCATCTCTTTCAAAAGCGGCCCAGATCGAGCCGTGAGGGCTGTCACATGCCTCATTGCTCCGGGAGTGTAAAGTGTCATGTGCGTGAAAACTCAAGTGCTTCATAAAGAGATCTGATCAGATTGGCTGGGAGAGGATCATATCATACTTTTTATTTTGAGCCAGAAATCATCTCTATGATTTTTAGAATGAAACAGGCTCTCTTTTTATTTTCTTCGTCTCTTTAAAAAGATAGTTCACAAAAAAAAATATATATACATCATTTTCTCACCCTCAAGTTGTTCCAAACCTGTATGAATTTATTTCTTCTGATGAATACCAATATATATATATATATATTTTTTTTTTTTATATAATTTTTTTTTTTTGAAGAATGTTGTTAACCAAACAGTTCCATTGACTAAGGGGGGGAGGGGGGGGGGGAATACTATTGAAGTCAATGGCTACCAGGAACTGTTCGGTTACCAGCATTCTTCAAAATATCTTTTGTGTTCAACAGAAGAAGGAAGCTCATACCGGTTTGGAACAACTTGGATGAGTAAATGACAGAATTTATGAGAATGATGGAAGCATCTGAGAAGCATTTATCCTTCATGTATGTATTGTGTGTCCTCAGAGCGTAAATCATGACACACGTGTGTGAGGGTTAGCAGGTTAGCGTCATGTTCTGTGCCGTTAGCTGAGATCACAATCCTGCTCATTCATCACGATAGCCCTGAGCACAGGCACTCTATCCCATGATGCACCGGGAAGGGGGAGCAGCTCTTGGGACTGATGCGTATCTAAACTGTTTTCAGATAGCAGCGTCTACTAAGCTGCAAAAGATCAAGTTCACTGTTATCAAAACTTACTTCGCAGCGCCACCCTCTGGTTTGCTCCACCTGGAACGACATTGAAACAGATTATGGATGTTTAACTTTGAGCAACTACAGCATTAACAAAAAAATATATTAAAAATATAACTAAAAATATCAATGCAACTAAAAAATAAATAAATAATAATCACTTTTCAAGGAGCACGCCGATGCTTTGCGGGAGATAATTAAAAACATTAAACGCAATACTAAAAACGTGAGTTCTGATAAATTATTTGAATAAAGACAAATCAATAATAATTCAAAAAATATACATTGACATTTCCTGAAGAACGCGTAACAGCACTGTACAAAAAATTAGGTTGTAAATAAAACAGATTTTACAGTAAAATACTATTTTGGACTTTCTACTTCAAAGGTTTGTGTTTAATTTAATGTGTTACTTGCGGTTTATTTGTAACTAATTGTGAAATTTGCCAGAAATTTCTAAGTGAAAATTCCTTCACCTTTTCTTTTTCAGTTTAGTAGTAGCCACAATGGTACGATGTTCTGAATGGTTCTAGTGTAGTTTTGTAAATCTCTGCTCTATTCTTTTTCCTACTACATTCTATATTAATTTTCTATTTTTTCACATATTTCTCGAGAGGTAATTTTATTTATTACATACTGTCTTTTATTATGCGTGTTTATGTCTATAATTCCTTGTTGGTTATGTTTGTTGCACTGCGGGACGAGAAACTAACAAAAAAAAACATTTATATAATGTGACAAATAAAGAACCTTGAATCTTAAAACTTGAGGTTAAAGCTTTAAAAAAGCCTTGAATTGTGATATTGCACAACATTAACAGCAATACGGCCTGACAAGCACAAACATAATTCTGATCCTGTCACCAGATCCACTGATCAATATATAAATGTTGGGACATTGACTGCTGTGGCTAAAGTTAATGCTAATGTTTCAGGGTTTGCTTACTTCCTCTCCTGCGGATCAATGTCGCAGAACGTGACCGTGCTGATGGGATAGTGGCGTCTGAAGAAAAGCCTGTTGAAGAAATGACAGGTATGTGCTTTTAAAACATGTTCAGATGTAGCTCTTGAAAACATTAAGATTTAAACAGTAAGAAAGAAAGAAACTCACTTTCTCTGGTTGTCAGTGAGCGTGATGCCTTGCGCCGACACCTTGAAGTGAACAATGGTGGCTGAAGGTGTGGGACTGGTTGCCATGGTTTCTGAGATGGCCTTGGCGATGGCCTGAGGCCCAGTCAGAGACTCCATATCCACAGAGCTTATGTACAGGACATTGCATGCTGGGAAAGACAAGAAAACATGCATAGATCAATAACCATGCTGGTATCTGCAGAGAATTAAATTACAGCTGCATTATGCAATGCATATGTGCCTTAATAAACTCTGATCTTCATACATACTGTGATTTCATCAAACACACGCATATCATTAGTATATTCTGCATATGCATAATCCAGTGGTTCTCAAAAGTGTGGGTGGGAGGTATCAGCCTAAAATGCTAAAATATCATTCATGCTGCACTGGTGAATCACCAGGGTTTTTTTAGCATTATTTATACTAAATATATGCCATTTACCTTGTTTATATATATTTTCCATTTTCATTTGAATTTTAGTTAAATTTTTTACTAAATTTATCATTTTTAGTTTTTCATCTAAAATTTCAGAATATTTTATTTGTAAGCTTTTTTTCAATAAAGGAAATATTTGTAATGGTTTCAGGTCACGGTAACAACAGTAATGCACACAAAGAATGCTTGTTGCACACAGTAATGTTTGTGTGCATATTATTATTTTTTCCTACTACATTCTATATTAATTTTCTATTTTTTCACATATTTCTCGAGAGGTAATTTTATTTATTACATACTGTCTTTTATTATGCGTGTTTATGTCTATAATTCCTTGTTGGTTATGTTTGTTGCACTGCGGGACGAGAAACTAACAAAAAAAAACATTTATATAATGTGACAAATAAAGAACCTTGAATCTTAAAACTTGAGGTTAAAGCTTTAAAAAAGCCTTGAATTGTGATATTGCACAACATTAACAGCAATACGGCCTGACAAGCACAAACATAATTCTGATCCTGTCACCAGATCCACTGATCAATATATAAATGTTGGGACATTGACTGCTGTGGCTAAAGTTAATGCTAATGTTTCAGGGTTTGCTTACTTCCTCTCCTGCGGATCAATGTCGCAGAACGTGACCGTGCTGATGGGATAGTGGCGTCTGAAGAAAAGCCTGTTGAAGAAATGACAGGTATGTGCTTTTAAAACATGTTCAGATGTAGCTCTTGAAAACATTAAGATTTAAACAGTAAGAAAGAAAGAAACTCACTTTCTCTGGTTGTCAGTGAGCGTGATGCCTTGCGCCGACACCTTGAAGTGAACAATGGTGGCTGAAGGTGTGGGACTGGTTGCCATGGCTTCTGAGATGGCCTTGGCGATGGCCTGAGGCCCAGTCAGAGACTCCATATCCACAGAGCTTATGTACAGGACATTGCATGCTGGGAAAGACAAGAAAACATGCATAGATCAATAACCATGCTGGTATCTGGAGAGAATTAAATTACAGCTGCATTATGCAATGCATATGTGCCTTAATAAACTCTGATCTTCATACATACTGTGATTTCATCAAACACACGCATATCATTAGTATATTCTGCATATGCATAATCCAGTGGTTCTCAAAAGTGTGGGTGGGAGGTATCAGTCTAAAATGCTAAAATATCATTCATGCTGCACTGGTGAATCACCAGGGTTTTTTTTAGCATTATTTATACTAAATATATGCCATTTACCTTTTTTATATATATTTTCCATTTTCATTTGAATTTTAGTTAAATTTTTTACTAAATTTATCATTTTTAGTTTTTCATCTAAAATTTCAGAATATTTTATTTGTAAGCTTTTTTTCAATAAAGGAAATATTTGTAATGGTTTCAGGTCACGGTAACAACAGTAATGCACACAAAGAATGCTTGTTGCACACAGTAATGTTTGTGTGCATATTATTATTATTATTCTTAAATGCATTCTACTTATTATTTATTATTATTTTTGCTTAATATTATTTTGGGTTAAACTACCCTTCGACATTGCTCCTGCAAATATGTATGAATGTTTTATTTATTTATTTACAAAATACATCTTTGAAATATTCTCTGTATTTTTGCATGCATTTTCCCGCTTTTTTCCTTTTTTATTATTACAAAGACATATCTTAGACTACAGAGAATAAATGCAGGTAAAGTTTTTTTTTATAACTATCTACATCTCAACAGTAGTATGTACTTTACTAAAATATGGCAACAACTGATTAGCATTAATGATTAGGAGGGCTCAAAACTGTTCTTGTCTCAAAGGTGGCGCTGAAAAGAAATTGAGAACCACTGGCATCATCTATCAGTAGACCCATGCATCGTAATCTAACATCAGTCATGAAAGAACATGCCATATCCATTTAGAAAGGTGTTCTTGAAATACAATCGAGGCCTTGACAAAAAGCTGAAAACAGAGCAGCCGAACAGTTTTTAGCAGACAGGTGAAGGTGCTTCTGGAGGTCTGGACCATCACATGCACAGACAGTAGTAAAAGAGGAGTGCGGTTCTCTCTCTAGACACGGCGGTCAAAGTCAGGTTAAACACAATGACAGATAAATTAATAAAATACACAGAGCATCACTGGGTTTACCATGGGAGTCAGCTGGACTCTTCTGCCCTAAATCATTTCCACAGGAGTGACACCAGGGTGGGGAAGAACATGGCAGTTGGTTCAGAGTTGATATCAGATCATAAACAAGTAACAGAGCTAGTGTGACTGCATTAACACTTGGACTAATGGAATAAAACCCTCATTAAAATGTATCTAAAGAGCATAACAGAGATCTATGATTAACATAAATAGATAGATTTACTAGAATTAGTTTAAAAACAAAAAAGTGAAGCTCACATTTTTGTTAAATGTGTGTTTTAATGTTTATTGTCAGGCCCTTGTACTTCTTGTGTAAGTGCCTTACTGTAACTGTGATTATTGCCTTTTTAAAACACTGAAAGTTGAAAGGTTGTTTTCTGTGGTAACTGTTTTCTGTTGTTTTCTTAATTTGAAGCTGGAACATTGCATCTTATGAATTTAAACGTTAGATGAATAAAAAGATACAAATAAGTGATTGTGATATACCACTAATCACTGATGTAAATATTCTCACCTGCACCCTGTTTGAGCATCTCTGCCGCCGGGTTAGTTGGTGTTGCGATCTCAGGTGACTCCTCCAGAGGATCTGTAAAAAATCAAAACGGGTCAAAGTTTAGACTTAACACATCCTGTCCATTTAACTTGTCATAGTGCTGCGAGAATTGGTGCTATGCTAGGAATCAAAGCTCCTGGCTAACATGGTGTCACACAGTGTTTGAGCAGGCAGAGAGGCACACATAAAGATGTGTGGTTTCATGCCCCCTGACACCTGGATGGCATAGAGCAGTTGGCTGAGGACAGAGGCCAGCTGAACGTGCAGACCTCGGAAAACGCTCACAATTATTCACACTGGGGAAACAGGACATACATCATCATGACAGAGAGCGCAGCTAAGTAAGGTCATGATAAGTGGGCATGTACAGTACGTACACAAACATACATAAAAGTCACTGTGAAAATATGTGAAGTATGCATCTGGCTTTACTTTTGTATTTTTATACATTACATTTAGCTTTAACTTCAGGTTTGAACAAAAGAGTTCAGATGCCTAGGTTTCCATCCTTGTAATTTTATGCAAATTGCTAAATTGGATGAAAATACCAACATGCAGACGTAGTGTGAAAAAGTCCATTTGTATTTTACTTATTTACTTAAAAAATATATATTAAAAATAAAAATTATTGTTGTTTTCCATTTTTCCAAAAGAAAAATAAAAAGGTTTTCAATGTAGTCTCAGACGTTTGGACCCCACTGTATGTGTAGAGAAAGTGATATGACGTCTCACCTCTGGTTGGTATGACTAGTTTGCAGGGTAGAGCCAGAGGAGTGATGGAGTGCTGGTAGACCAGTGCAGACAGGCAGCCTGAACACAGAAGATGAAAACAAAATTGGGGTCAGATTTACGAGTGGAAATCAGAGGAGGGCATACTCTACATTACAACCCCCTGAAGCAGTCAAAATTTGATGCCAGGCATTGACAATCCATAAATCCATGTTGCTGACCAGTTGTGTCAGTGAAAGTTTGGACGATTGGAGGGACAGTCATACCGGCACTTGCTTTAACCTCCACAGAGTCTTAATTTATTAAACTAAATATTTGACTATATTAGGAAAAACAAACTCTGGAGAGACTTTGTTTGGGCAGAACGTTTCCTACTGCTCGTGAGAAACAGCGGAACTGCGGAAGCAAAATGTCCAGGTTAATGGTGGGAAGGAGTCCTTGTTGCCAATTTTAAAAGTTATTATCAGCTTTTAAACTCTCCTCCTTCAGCAATCAGATTTTATCAACACTAACAGGAAATGAAGACCGCTTACTTAAGGCTCCTTTACAGGAATCGTTCACTACTAAACAGCTGCTCACCTTTATGTTGTTCCAAACCTGACTTTCTTCTTTAATTGGAGCACAAAAAGTGAATTGTCCATTCTTTTTTTTATATATTTGGAATTAAACAATGACAGATGCTGTCAAGCTCCAAAAAATAAATAAATAAATAAACAACGTATCACAAAAGTAGTCAGTATGACTGGTGTATTATAATGAATTTGTGCCTTCTGGATATAAAAACAAATTTTTTGATGCAACCATGCCATTTTAACTTCCTTATATGCAGATTTGAACTGTTTTGTCGAACCGTAGTTACACGGGATTCAAACCGGAGCTCCTCACCTCTCAAGTACATCTCCGTACTCCGTGAGCTACCGAACAAACCTATCGTCTATGAAAACCCATTGATATGACGCTGGATATGTGCGCTGCTAACGTTAAAAAGCATCAGTTTTCAAATATCCCAGCATATTAAAAATGTTTTGAAGTCACAACATAATACTCTTCAAGTAATTGTGCGAAAATTACGCTTTATTAATCGAAACTCTGTAAATCATACTCTGTGTGAAAATTATTTAAAAGGCGTCTGAGTTTTACTGCCTCTAGTGTTCATTTTTTTTGGAAACTGCAGTGATATGTACTTATTGGTACGTATTTTGCGTCTTGCAAAAATGTGCCCCCCCAGGTACGTATTTGCCATGAGACCGGGTAGATTTTCTCAATATTCAGATTTTTTTTGCACCCTCAGATTCCAGATATTGTCCTATCCTAACAAACCATACATCAATCGAAAGCTTATTTATTCAGCTTTCAGATGATGTATAAATCTCAATTTCAAAAAATTATGACTAATTTTGTGGTCCAGGGTCACATATGATAGTTTTATGTAAAACAAAGAGTAAAGTATTTTCAGTGGAAAATAACCACAATTTTGATCTTTTCATCACATTAAGCTATCATATGACTTCAGAAGGCAACTTCTATGATATGTTTATGGAGCTTTTGGTCCTTTTGATGGCCATGGTCATTGTGTACTGCATGAAAAGTAGCTTGAAGATTCTACAGATATCCACCTTTAGTATTTACAGGAAAAATTAACAGCATACGGGTTTGGAATGATATGAAGATGATACAATTTTTTGGGTGAACTGATCCTGTGAACAGTGGGCGTCCTGGCAGAGATTCAGCGGGAGGAGTGGTGCTTAGGTACTTCTGTACATTTATTAACATGAGTATTATTCCCGACAACACCGGAATCCTGCCAAATTTCACCCACACCTGCTTTCATTCCCACAAATCAGAGTTGTCCTTTGTCTGTTCTGCTTTTCATAATAAACACACGCTTATGCAACGGTTACCATAACTGGATGTTTGAGCTCTTATGCAAGCTGCCCAGCCCTGAATTTTTATGCCTCCTTATTTGATGTGGAACGGGGCATATTGGAGAAGACATGCAGCACTGTCCATTGAACAGACCAGGCCTCCATGTAATGTGGTCAGCAGACAGTAAATTAGAGAGGGGTCGTTTTAAGCTGTACTTAATAATGTCAGCTGCTTCCACGCTGCCGTTTGGACTACATATGTTCTACAGCTTTCTGGAAGCTACACGGACAGCTTGATTTAAAGGGAAGGATTGCTAACTTGTATTGAAGAGCAAAAACCACACAAGCATTTGTTCTACAAGCTTGACAGATTGGGCTTTCACATTAGTGAACATTCGACAAATCATTCTCGTGTAAGTGTTCGCAAGCTATGAGGAGCAATGTGGTTATGTAGGCAAAAATCCTGTGGAGAAAAGTGAAAAATCTAATTAAAAATGACTATTTGAATGTGTTTTCAACATTCTAAAATTAAACACAGGTCAGGAGATTTTAATTTAAAATTAAACAGTTTGATTTACCAAAGTATGGCTCATTAGGACAGCCCTTCAGTCTCACTCCTTTCGGACTCGTCTCAATCAGGAAATGTCTCACCAACTCACTAGTGACGTCTCCAGCTGAAATAATTATGGAATAAAAATTTAAAAATAAAGTAACACAGCATAATAAAACAACCAATAATAGTATAATTTGTAGAGCAGACTCTAAATTACATAATTTGATTCTAAGTGAAACCCCCTGTTGATATCTGTAAATTTACTTAAATTACCGTATTTATTCATATTTGAAATTCAGTTGAATTATATATACACAATTGACTGAATTGGTGTTTCTCAATCTTAAAAACAGTATTTTTAATGCCCATTAATTTAATATAATTAAAATAAAAAAATGTATTTATTAATTAATTTATTAAATGGACATGATGCAAATCTACAAAAATAAATAACATTTTGAACTGTTGAAACTGTTACACGATAAGAAAGGGCATATATAAGATTGACCGTGCCACAACTGACCAACCAGAATCCATTATTTCAGAGAACTATGCAATAAAAAGAATAAGTGACTGGTAGTGTCTTTGGTTTTCCTTATGAAACGTTTCAGTGTGTGTTGTTAGGTGTGTGTGTGTTTGTGTTTGTTTGCTGCGGACACAACAGGATTATGATCCAGGCGGGGTCAGATCTCCTGTCTGGAATTCATCTGGCAAATGATTATCTGCATTAGCCACATGCCTGGAGGAGGCACATGAAATACCTTTCTTTGTAGGTTGCAGGGTCGGAGGTGGAGAGACAACTTTCATGGCCAAGCCGTAGGCCCCTCTGAATGAATGACTGTCCCGAATGACAAAGGCTCCAGGCTCTTGATCCTTCAGCATGTTGATCGCTAGAGTGAGGAGGAGAAAATCCCAAAGCCAGTTTATATGTAGCATAATGGCAGCTTCAGTCTTATAAAATTAAAATAAATATAACCAATCCCCCCAAAAATTCATTTTTTGTTGATGATGCGGATAAGTTATTAAAGTCCAAAATGTGTGGCATCCCAGGTTCTGTTTATTGTGCAACCAAAAATACAAATAATAACTATAAATTTTTTTTAAAGATTATATCCATAACACTGCACATTTAACTTTAACAAAGCCTTCTCAAAATATGCAAAAAATGCACTCTTTTGATCATATATATATATATATATATATATATATATATATATATATATATGTGTGTGTGTGTGTGTGTGTGTGTGTGTGTTTAGATATAAATATATTGATAATATAGCATACATATATTCATCTTATCTATATAAATATATAAATAATCAAGAGTAATTTATCAACAGTAGATCATCAGTGATCACTTGTCATAAATGTTTAGTATTATATCTACTATTATATTGGTAAAACTTTACAATAAGGTTAGTTAGTTAACATTAGTTAACTACATTGGTTAACATGAACTAAGAATGAACAATACTTCTACAGCATTTATTAATCTTAGTTCATGTTTTTCTCAACATGTACTAATGCATTATTAAAATCAAAAGTTCTGCTTGTTAACATTAGTTAATGCACTGTGAACTAACAGGAATTAACAATGAACGACTATTTTCATTAACTAACCTTAACAACGATGAGTAAATATTGTAGTAAATGTATTGTTCATTGTTTGTTCATACATTAAATAACATTAACTAATGGAAAATTATTATAAAGTGTTACCATTACATTAAAGTATTTTTTATGCTTTTTTTTTTGTCAGTCAAAATTTAGATGAAATCCGTAAATAATAAATAATGATTATAAATAATGCTTGTCAATATTGTCCATGCTGCATATGTGCCTTTATTATAGCACACATTTCACATTAACGATTCCACAGTATTAATAATATTATTCCATAAACATTTTCACCATATTATTACTTTATGTAAACCACTTTGGAAAAAAACATCTGCTAAATGAATAAACGTAAATGTATTTTTCACCATGTGACATTGCTTTTTTACTCATTATTCACCAGTTGGAGATGTGAAGGTGAAGGCTATAATATGTTAACAAATTGCTGTAATGTACCCTGCAGTTTTACAAACAGAGAGATAGGGAGCGAGTGGAGGAAAAAAACCTTACTAAGCAGGTTTATTCATTATCGTTAAGACAAGTTAATGACGCAACAGATGCAGATGTTCGTTGGATTTAACTGCACACACATGTTGAGTGCCATGTGATGTCACTGCATGTGCTTGCGTTTAAAGAGAACTCCAGCGCAGGTGATCTAATCCAATAAGAGCACAGAGGAGAACCAGATGTGGAGACCAACAGCGATTGACCTCATATAGGGTGGCGTGAGACATATTTTACTGTTTATGGGAGTTATGAGCCTCATTCGGGGGTCTAAATATAGATAAATTAAACCTGGAACACACATATACTGCATCCTTACCTTGGTCTCTGGAGATATCTGGTCTATACCAGAATTTGGACGTGTCCTGGACAAACTTCACGTTCAGCCTGGTCTCCGGACTTCCATCTGGGAAATGAAATATTCACTTTATTTAGCAGTCCATTAGCTGTAAACTGAAATTGGTTTAATATGCCTAAGCTAATGAATGCAGTACACTTTCAAAACTACACTGACACACACACACACCTGTCTAAAATTACACTCAGGATCATTAGTATCTTATTAAATTACTGACAGCAACACCTAAAATAAGCACATTTCTCACAGCCAAAGAACACAGATCCTGTAACAGCACAGATGTAATACATGTCTTACTGCTCTAAGAAACGGTTAGTACACAATAAAAATATTAAGGACACAATTTTTTTTTAAATGTTATTTCAATGCTATCCTAAAAGACATGAAAGAAGATATAGTCCATGATATGTAAGTAATAAGAGAATGCTATTTTATAGGTTCTCATCAACAATTTAAATGTATGAATTTTCTACTTAATGCATCGGTTCATTGTATTCACTGTGTTTAATGTACTTGCATTAGTATGAATTTTCTACTATACATTAATTTACGTTTTGTAATTTACAAGAAATGCTCTAACATCTGATTACATTGAGCTCGCTTTTTGCATTTCCACTATGGTCCACAAAGTTTATTTATTATAATATACAGTAGTATTTAATAGTTTGGGGTGATGGGATTTAAAAAAAAAAACATTTTTGAGTCTCTATGGTCACTAAGGCCGCATTAATTTAATCAAAAACACAGTAAAACAGTAATATTGTGAAATATTATTACAATTTAAAATAACTGTTTTCTATTTTAATATATTTTAAAATGTAATTTATTCCTGTATTGAAAAGCTGAATTTTCAGCATCATTACTCCAGTCTTCAGTGTCACATTTGCTGCTCAAGAAAAAAAAAATTCAGGATTTTTGAACAATAGAAAGTTCAAAAGAACAATATTTATTTGAAAGAGAAATCTTTTGTAAATGTCTTTACTGCCATTTCTAATCAACTTTTAAAATCCTTGCCGAATTAAAGTATAATGTAAAAAAAAAAATCTTACTGACCCTTTGAATACTTACAAATTTTTGAATGGTAATATATATTTATTATAAAAATATAAAAAATTCAGTTCAATACAGATCAACATTCCATATATGGCATTCCTGTTTATGATTAATTCATACTTAAGGAAAAAACTACACAATCAGCAGTTACTTAGAAACTGTCTTACATTTAAATTCAAAAGACATTTTTTTATTATTCACTGAGTTAATCGTAGAGTACGTCAGTTAATATAAGATGAAACGTCTAGCTTCGCGGTCTCTCTCTCATTTGGATGCACGTCTTGCCGCATTGTTTCTCTCTTATAACCTTATTATTTCTCACTAATAACCTAACTGAAGCAGCACATGCCGCATGTATGTTTAACAGTTAACTTGAGCTTTGAATCCGTGGCGGAAGGAAGTAGTTCTGCACAAAAGAGGGTTTATTAGGCACTCTGTTGTTTCTTGTTTAATTACACACATGATCCGTCGAACTGTTGTATAAATGCAATATCACTCTCGTACTCGAGCGATACCGGCTCTATATCAGCGGCTGTGATATATATATGAGCAATATCACGATATATATAAATAATACTCAAATAACACTGTATGAAACATGAGGCTAGCGGCCACTTACACAGCATCTGGGCTCTGAATGGGACTGCTGGAGGAAAGAGGAGCGTTGTAGGCATGGGACGGCCCAGCAGGACGAGCTAAGCTGTCGCTGTCATATGTTGGAGACACAGGTGACGCTGGCGGCCCACTTGCAGCTGCTTTGGCCACAGACTCCACATAGCTACGAGGCTCTGGCAAAGAAACAAAGAGAGAAATACCTGTGAGTGCAAGAGTTTAGACAACTCGAGTCAAACAAAAAGTCAAAACTAAGATTATATATAAATACTTTGTAAGGCCGAGAGGTGACATCTGACCCTGAGTTGTGAAGAAACTTCATTAAGGTCAGGTGAATAGGAGAAAATGAGTTGTAATGAAGAATGGAAACGACCGTGATGTGTAAGATGACAAAAATCGGCCAGAAGGTGAGGTGGTTTGGATGTAATACTAGACGTAAATCTTATGCATTCTTACCTTCCTCATCCTCACTCTCTGTTTTCCAGACAGCAGAAGAACAAAATTATAAGACAGAAATAGAAGAAGTTCAAAGAGATGGGGAGAAGAAGGGATAATTGCTAAGCATGAAAAAACAACGAACGATAACAGCTTTTTTACATTCTAAGCCCATATTAATTTCTTCCATAATCACAAAAACACAACCTCTGTTTGTTTTCCATACAAGCAAAGTGGAAGGTTATTCATTTTGCTTGTATGCAAGTGTTTTTTTTAAAGTGGTCCATACGACTTGCGTTTTGTCTCCTTTTGTATTTTACACTAGTAAAAATTAATCATAATGACACAAGGGTGCAAAAACTAAGAGAGAATTTGCACATTTGTGTAAATTATTACTTTTAAGAGAACAAAAAAGTGAAACACAACCAAAGAAAACACAATGCAATCTTCATTTGCATTTTTGCTGCTCGAAATACCAGCAGGCCCCAGTGCAGATTAAAAAATCTAAAGTTACATCCCTTATCTTCAAATAAGCACAAGACATAATTTAAGCTAACTATAGTAGGCCTCAAATTAATTCCATGAGGAGCGACGCTAAAATCAGCCCTGCATGAGAACTTGTTCCAAATTAAAGAGTCTCCGCAACTCCTCACAGGATCCTGTTACCTCCGACTCTACAAAAAATACAGTTTACGGTGAATCTCACCGAACCTGCCGAGACACGACCAGGTCATATATCACCCCGGAAATCAAAGGAAATAAATAAGAAATAATAAAGGAAAAGAAATGTGGACTTATTTTCATGACTTCACCCCTGGAGACATTGTAAGACTGCATTAACAGAAACAATTTAATAAATTATTTTTTGGCTATATTTTTGCTGAGCTTGCTAAAATCAAGCTTAAAAATCATCATACCATCAAACATTAAATATATCCTTGGGACAAACAGAGCGTAATAAATCAACTTAAAAATGGGCTCTGTTCCAAAAACTAGTAAGCTGTCTTGTCTACTGCCTATATAGGGAGCTACTTACTAAGACAACATCCTCATTAGTGACTGATTTGGCAACTCTGGATATATTTTAATTGAGTTTGTTCTAGCATGGTGCTGAGATAACAACATGACACTCTAATAAGCATAAAAATAACAGTCTTTAATATTGAGTAAAGTAGTCAATTTTGTAATTACAGTATATTAAACTAAACTGAGCTTTCTTGAACTGATATTTTCCTCTGGAAATGTATTAGGAATACGCTACTGTTGAAAAAGTGACAGTAAAGACATTTCTAATGTTACAAATTGTTTCCACAAAAACAATAAATACATAAAAAAAATTATAATAATTAAAGCAGCACAACTGCTTTCAACATTGATAATAATAAATGTTTATTGCACAGCATTCTAAGCATATTAGACTGATTTCTGAAGAATCATGTGACACTGAAGACTGGAGTAAAATAGTTTACAATATTACTGTTTTTACAGTATTTTTAATCAAATAAATGCAGCCTTGTTGAGCATAAAGGTTTTTTATAGCAATATACATATACATATATAGATAGATAGATAGATAGATAGATAGATAGATAGATAGATAGATATAGATGAAGCAGTACTTTAGAAGGCTTTAGAATTTGGCCAAAGGGGAATTTTAGAAAGTACAATAATAATGTGACCGTTTGTATCAATGATCCCTTTAAATGCCACCTATGTAGGCAGCTCACTAGGTTTTGGAACAAAACCTTTCACTCTCTTCCACAGATACACACACACACACACATTAAAAGACCACAGTAAAATGATCCCAATATAACCACATATGAAAAGAAAACACCAATCCATTTAAAGATACGTATGAGCTCACGGCTCAAGAGAGTAGAAAAGGAGAAGGGGAAACACTTGAGAGAGAGAAATGAAAGGTTATTTTGATATATGGCCCACAAGATGTATTTGAGCTCCCTTTATGGAGTATGGCATGGAGCGGCTCAGACCAAAGCCAAAAGACCACGCGTGTCTGCATGTGTATTACGCTGTATATGTGTGTAAAACCTCACCTGAGCCTGTCTGGTTGAGCAGTATCTCAGCAGGGTTGTGGGGCTTCAAGCCCAGGAAGGACAGTGGTGTTTTAGCCAGTCCAGGAGGAGATCGACCTAAAGCGACACACAGAGCACAGAAAGAAATGTTTTATTCAGAGAGTTATCAAATTAAAACATACTTAAAGCAAGTACATCAAGGCAAATGCTTGTAGCTTGGCAAGCTTGATTTCACATATTGCTGCAATCAGAATAGGGTTGTCGATCAATTAAAAAAATAACAGAAATATTTTTGTTAAGCTCCATCAATGGTTTTGAATGTAAGAACGCAACCCACTTTTTCATTATGGAGGACTAGGAGAGTCACTAAAAAAAGAAATAAATAAAGGTATCAAATCAATGTTATTATTGAAAAAAAAATCACTTAAAATAGTCAATTAAATAGAATGAAAAAAATGTATTTATATAATCAAAACTATTTCAAATAAAATGATAAATCATTTTAAATTGAACAATAAAACATTTAAATTGAAACAAAGCATTTCAATTTCAAAAAATTGTTTTTTTTTATCCATTTGCCAGTTGAATTAAAAATTTTATTTTAATATGCTGTAATGAGGCAGAGTGCATGATTAAGTGTCAATATTTTTTACAAATCACTGGTAGCTTAATTAACTGTACTAAATTAGACAGCCCTATTTCCAAAGTGTGTCAGACCGCAATTCATAATGCATTATGTAATGCTGTAAGGGGTGCTACTGTATATAGCGGTCTTGATATGTTTTTAGCAAGCCAAACACACATCTGGTTTAATGGCACAGACATTTGAAGGTAACTCTATCACTCCCTTGAGAGGTTTGTTACGGCAGGAGCAAATTATGTTCAGTATGATGGTGCAATTGCAATGCATTGGCCAAGCATTCACATCTGCGTTTGCGTACTTGCACAAAGTATGTTTTTGGTCCTTAGCCCTTATAATACAGATCAGCATTTACCACTTTCATCTTCAAGGCGTCAGCATTTGACAATCTTATCAAAGAGACTGACTTCCAGAAAACGAGCCTTTGAGAGACTACTGTGATAAACACTTGAGCTTTTAAAGACAGCAGACTGAGGTGGCTATTTCAGTATGTGACATGGATGGGGAATGAGCTAATGTCTCATGCTCTGTGGCAAGGCCGTGCAAGCGCCTTTAAAAGAGTTAACGATGTGATTAACACTCGCTGTAACGGTGCCCAGTCAAAAGAACGAAAACAAGACAGATCATGCAGACAAGCATACACCTCAGCTGAACAGATCTCAAAAACGTCACATTGAAAACATTCAAGACCTCACTAAACAACGAATGATACGAACAACTGGATTTTCTCCAAACATTTGTTGATGTTTAATATATCTCAATATTTATGATTTTGCACAGAAATGATAATAACAATCATCAAGTCAATGATCAATTACAATAATCGAGTACATTAAAATATTTCATTCAAAAAGTTAAATATAGTAAAACGCTAATAAAAAATAATCAAGACATTCTTTCCACTGTTTTACATTAAATGAAAAAAATGCTAACATCAAGTTAAAGATTTTGCTAACACAAACAAATTGCTGAATTAATTCAACTGAATTAATTATGAATTTACTAATTGAATCATTGTACATTTTCTGAAATTTGAACTGATTCATGTCAATGAATCAAACTTCCTATACTAGATGTAACTTTTGCTATTAAAGTTTTAATTACATTAATTTTATTATAAACAACATTTACCTTACATATTTTGACCAAAAACATAATGCAAAATAATGCAAAAGAATCAATGAATGAGTTTTGATTATATATATATATATATATATATATATGTGTGTGTTTTTTTTCTCCAAACATTTGTTGATGTTTAATATATCTCAATATTTATGATTTTGCACAGAAATGATAATAACAATCATCAAGTCAATGATCAATTACAATAATCAAGTACATTAAAATATTTCATTCAAAAAGTTAAATATAGTAAAACGCTAATAAAAAATAATCAAGACATTCTTTCCACTGTTTTACATTAAATGAAAAAAATGCTAACATCAAGTTAAAGACTTTGCTAACACAAACAAATTGCTGAATTAATTCAACTGAATTAATTATGAATTTACTAATTGAATCATTGTACATTTTCTGAAATTTGAACTGATTCATGTCAATGAATCAAACTTACTATACTAGATGTAACTTTTGGTATTAAAGTTTTAATTACATTAATTTTATTATAAACAACATTTACCTTACATATTTTGACCAAAAACATAATGCAAAATAATGCAAAAGAATCAATGAATGAGTTTTGATTTGATTCTTTTAAGCAGATTGAACTGAATAACGGGAAATGAATCAACTTACCGAGTCTTAGTGTTCTCATATTATGGCCCGGTTTCACAGATGGGGCTTAGCTTAAGCCAGGACTAGGCCATAGTTCAATTAGGATTTTAAAGTAATTTTTATAAACATGCTTTAGAAAAAAACATTACTGGTGTGCATCCTGAGACAAAACAAGGGCACTGACATTTTTCAAGATCAATCAGTGCAAGTTTCTTTCAGTTGAAACAGCTCAGGCTTACATTTTAGTCAGGGACTAGGCTTAAGCCTTGTCTGTGAAACGGGGGGTAAGTGCTACAAAAAAAAATTCTAAAGAAACTGTCATTAGGAACTTACTGTATGAATAAACAGCACATTATATCACCAGCAAAACAACTGCTAATATATCATGAATATTCAATATACCTCCCAGCCCTAATGTTCACTAAGTATCCTGTGGTAATTTAACACAAAAGGACAGGACTTGATTGATTATGTTTTGTGTTATTGTAGGCTGAAGCTCTGTTTTGTTCTCTGAAGCCACATCTAGGTGCTCGTGGTAGCAGAACTAGTCTGAAGAGCTTTGAACGTGAAGTGGCCTCAGGGTACGATGTCAGCTCAAGAGAATGACTTGAATCGCTTTCGAATGAGGTGTCTGGTAAAAAGAAATGCAGTGGAAGTCCAAGGAAAACAGAGCTGCTTAATATTGTGTGCGTCTAACCTTGTAAAGAGGCTACAGACTTTTACAAGAAGCTTTAGATTAAACCTGTAGGGACAATATGCTGGAGGGGAAGATGAAGCAATAGGTTATAAAAACCTGTACAGGAGAAATTAATCTGCACATGAAACCTGAGGCGCAAATGTGCTTGTTCTTGCATTGAGATACAATGACTGTGGAGGCTAACATGCAGCAGAAAAACTGCTGACAAAAAACATTTCTCAGACCCACAGACGTTGGGACTTGCTGGGGAGCAAGTGAGAGCGGGGTCTTTCTGATCTGAGCACTTATGCATGTCTATGAACCAACACAAAGTGTGTGTTATCACTCAAACATATTTAACGTTGAGAACATATGAATGAACTACAGCATCTGTTAATGATATCTACTGGCTATTGCAAACACCCCGAGGTAGGGTTGGATTTAAGTGCAGCCAGACCTCACGTTGGCTTATAGATAGTGTGTTAATGTAATGTTAGCCCTAAAGATTCTTTTACAGAAAGAAGCAAAAAAAACAAAAAAACACCACTATTCTGATGTGCTAATTATGAAACACAATGGTTCTGTTGCAAAACCTAGTGAGCTTTCTTGCTGTCTATCACCTACATAGGCAGCTGCCTCCCAAGGCTGCATATTAACTGATCTGTAACCTCGTAAGTGTGCAATCTGGAACACTCTAAATGCGCAGCATACACATGAAATGTGACTCGCAATTGATTTCATTTGAGATTTGTGTTAGCATGTTGCTAAGCTAATGGTAAAACATTTCAATTAGAATAACAAACAAAATAAATACTGGATAACTCAAAGCTGTTTTTACCAATACTTTTAGCAAATTATATTTGTAATCAATAACTGCCTGCATTCTCCACCATCTTAGATGGTGGTATTCACATGCAGCAGAAAAACTGCTGACAAAAAACATTTCTCAGACCCACAGACGTTGGGACTTGCTGGGGAGCAAGTGAGAGCGGGGTCTTTCTGATCTGAGCACTTATGCATGTCTATGAACCAACACAAAGTGTGTGTTATCACTCAAACATATTTAACGTTGAGAACATATGAATGAACTACAGCATCTGTTAATGATATCTACTGGCTATTGCAAACACCCCGAGGTAGGGTTGGATTTAAGTGCAGCCAGACCTCACGTTGGCTTATAGATAGTGTGTTAATGTAATGTTAGCCCTAAAGATTCTTTTACAGAAAGAAGCAAAAAAAACAAAAAAACACCACTATTCTGATGTGCTAATTATGAAACACAATGGTTCTGTTGCAAAACCTAGTGAGCTTTCTTGCTGTCTATCACCTACATAGGCAGCTGCCTCCTAAGGCTGCATATTAACTGATCTGTAACCTCGTAAGTGTGCAATCTGGAACACTCTAAATGCGCAGCATACACATGAAATGTGACTCGCAATTGATTTCATTTGAGATTTGTGTTAGCATGTTGCTAAGCTAATGGTAAAACATTTAAATTAGAATAACAAACAAAATAAATACTGGATAACTCAAAGCTGTTTTTACCAATACTTTTAGCAAATTATATTTGTAATCAATAACTGCCTGCATTCTCCACCATCTTAGATGGTGGTATTCACAGTTTGTAATGCATATTCTCTGTGAAGGGTATAAACAATGCTGCCTTAGAATATGGCTTAAAGAAGGTAATAATCATGCTGTCTATGTTCTGGACCTATGATGTTGCCTATGGCAGTTCACTAGGTTTTGAAACAGAGCTCTCCTCTAAAAACTCCATTATACCAATAACATCCAAACGACTGACAGTTTGACTTCATTGTTGCTTCTTGCTATGTTTCTATATTTTTTAGAGCTTTACTCTAAAAACTATACCAATATTATCTAAACGGCTGACAGCTGAACTTCATTGTAGTTTCTTGCTATGCTAAACACTTCTAGATAATGTGAAAATTAACAGAACCAACAATCTGTGACCCTTTTAAAGTGTTGACAGAGAGGAAGTTATTCTAGAGCTCTGTGGCGCCCTCCTCCTCCAGTGGGGGGAACTTACTTAGGTTGAAGTAAGGGGTTTGTGGCATGACAGAGAAGGCAGGGGATTGGGGTAGGGCCTCACCACCAGCAATCGGAGGGGGGCTGATGGGACCCCCATCCATTTCCTCAAACGCTTCCCTGTAGCTGTGCATGTGTCTCTGGAGAAAGAAGGACAGGTGGACACATATCCAAATACATGAACACACATACATCCACACTGATTTCTGAGATTAATACAAGGAGTAATGCAAGAGTGTCCATGCAGTCTACCTCCTTGGGCCGCCCCCCAGGGTTCATAGCAATGGTATTGGCCAGCTCGGGAGAGATGCAGCGGATGGGGGAGCGGACCGAGTTTCCTCGGGTTGGGCTCTCGTCTTGGGAAAGGCCTTCACTGAGGGTCCGGCACCATCCAGGAACCGAAGCCTCATCTAGTGACATTTCACCAGACTGAACTCCTGCCAAGAAGAAATATATATATGACGTCATCCCTAATAGATAACTTTCAGGGCCTGCAGAAGAACATTTATCATACTTGAAAATAAAAAATATCCAAATGTCAAAATATTCCTTGAAGAAATCCATGGAAAACTGCCAATGAGCTCTTAAGAATGAACTCTCTGTCAAAAGCTGCACTGACGTCCAATTCGCACCACATAAAAGCCTGTTGGAACTACAAACAACGTTCTCATTCAAACAGCCTAGATTACAAAAAGCTGGAATATTAGAGAAACTCCATGGATTTAAAGGGTAATGTGTACTTCAGGATAAAGCTCTGGAACAGCCTCAAAGCGACTCCGAAGCCTATTTCATCATGTTCTGTTTGATACCAAGAGTCTCTACGGTGTAAATAAAACTGGATTTGTGTAAGTCTTCTCTAGTAGGGAGGGGAAAAACAGAGAACAGAAATGGATAACTAAAGGAGTTTGGTAACTGAAAGCAGATGGAATGCACCTCAATGACGTTCACAAAAATCACTATTATAATTGATTCATTTATCTATTCAGTGACGGTAAATCATAATAACCATAATAGTTCGATCTTATTAAAATCTAATTGGTTTTACCCAACACCTGTGTATTTTTATCTAATTTATCTAATAGGGAGTCAAAAATAGCAATAGAAATAAATAACATGAATGATTCCCGAAATACATGCTACTACTTTTCTAAGCAGAAAGACTTTCCCATAGAATTAGATACTTTAAATGTGCGCATGGTAACAGTCTGCAATGTATCATGGTGTGTGCTATCACTGTCAACTTACAGATAAGGAAAATAGCTTTTACAGGTTCTGTGAAAGCATGTACAGCCACACACAGTTTAAAGCTCATTCAACTGGACGCAGTTTTAGAGCGAGCAAAGCATTAATACATTCTGGTGGGAGTGACTGGAATATCATAGAAACCGGGCAACAGGCTGAGCAAAATATTTACTTGCTCCCTGAGCACATCCTACGATTGATACGTGCGGTCAGACCACAGCTCAGACCACCAGAACCTCACGTGCGCTGGGAAACAACTTCAGAGAGATTGACCACTTCCACTTCTGAACAAGGGGCCACCCTTGCTCTTAAACGTGACGTTAGCCGGACATCCAGGTTGCATTTAAACCACTTCTGGAGTGCTGCCCACAAAACGAGCGGTTCAGAACAATAGGGTAGTGATGTCACAAAAGGAGATTCTTCAAAAGGGCTCGCGCACACCATCTGCAATCTATTCACATTCCTGGATTAGACTCACGCGGTTTCTACGACAATGTCAAACATTCAAATTCCAAAACTGACTGGTCTGGGAAGCGATGAATCCAGCACTTGGATGTGCAGGGATATCATATGGTCTATATCCCCCAGTGTCACTTCAGACAAGGTCGGGAGAGGAAACATGCAAAACAGATGTAGTGCGCCAGATCTACAGCTGTGCATGACAAACTGTGCTGTTACCTTAGTGATCACACTGTCCTAATAGATTCAAACTGCTCTAACTGTGAGGATTTATTACACTTTGTCCTTCATCTAAATGCTAAAACAGAAGTAAAGGAAAGTCCTTGAATGAAGCCAGTGTCTGCTCGTCTTGGTATTGTTCCCCAGGTCTGGTAGACTGGATCTTGTGACATGGGCTCAGTTAATCCAGACAGACTGGCCGTTGTCCTGCAACTGTGTAACTTTAACTCGTCACATAATACAAATGCAATTTGTTTGTAGAGGTCACCCAGCACAAAGGAGCAAACTGAAGTAATACACTTGTTAACTGTTATTTCACCCAAACAAGGTGAAATTCCAGCACAGTTTAGTGGTTAAGGAAGAATGTTAAATTAGTGAGATAAAGGAGAGAAATAAAAACAGAGGAAATAGTGATAGGAAATGGAGAATTTTTTTCTTCCTAATCACCATTACAGTACATTCACACGGGGCATCAGCTTCAATGCCTCTCGTTTACTTTGAATGGAGTGACCAAGCGTTGCTGAACTGAATTGTGGGTCTGTTGCATTGCATCACTGGCGTTGCTTGTGGCAGAAGTTGAAAACTTTTCAACTTTTCAAGTGCCAACGCAGGTGTCAGCCAATCAGATCGCCCTATGCAAATACCCTAGCGCAGACGCTAGCCAATCGCATTCATGCAACAACAGAAAAGTAGTGTGATTGGCTGTTGTCACTATGATGGTCGCGTTAGCACCAAGCTTCAGACACGCCCTCCGACACGCCCTGTGTGAATGTACTGTTACTTGCCACAGTTTACTCCTTTAAATTAAAACTAAACTAACCTAAAATTAAAACTATCACATTTACTCACCCTCATGTCGTTCCAAACCTGTATGCCTTTCTTGATATGTGGATCACAAAAGAAGATTATTTTTATGATTGTTTCAACTTATTTCGTCAATACTACAGAAATAAACAGGGTCCAAAACAAAATTGTACCCTATTGTCTTTCAAAATATCTTCTTTTGTGTTCCGAAAGTCATACAGGTTTGGAACAACATGAAAATGGGTAAATGATGACAACTTTCATTTTTGGGTGAACTATGCCTTTACATTTACTTAAGTTCACACTCTTTTTAATTTAGATTTTACTTTATTATTTTATTTTATCCAATTAGAATTTAGTCATCTTTTTTATAATAACAATTACAAGTACAATATTAATAAAATAAAATAAATTACCATTTAAAAAATAACTGGCAGTTTTATAAAAGCTAGTATTCTTATTGACAAAAAAAAGAGCAGGGAAAGATAGGGGGCGAAAGCGAGAGAGAACAGAGAAATAGCACACAACCACACAACATGCACAGGTGTTATGAGTTAATGTCAGTGGGTGGCACAGAGCATCAGAGAGACCAACCACTGAAGGAGAAAGAGCAGCGGCGGTGACCGAGCTCAGGAGCATTCCGTTTGCCACTTATGCCTCGGATACGAGCAGTGTACTCTGCATACCATCGGGAGGAGAAGGAAGAGGAGGAGGAATGATGGACCGTGGCAGGACGTAAAGGAAGAAGGTGAAGAGGAGGAAGGGAAGGTGGAGGTAATGATGAGATGGGTGTTCCACAGACAGGATAAACATGAGAATTGAGAAAGGGGGGGGGGGGGGGGAAAAAAATGGACA
>NW_015505400.1:410280-418235 GCF_001515645.1 Sinocyclocheilus grahami | reverse complement strand
TATATGTATATATATATATATATACACATACATATATATAGTGTTTATGACATTTTGGGTTGTAAGATCCATCAGCAGTATGTAATAGACTTTGTAATAACATCTGTAATTGAAACTCAACATTGGAAAAAACTAATCAAGTCATGGTGAATTTAGCCTGCAACAAAACAAGACTGGGTCAACAAACAACTCTTACGTGCTGCCATTATTCTAAAAACATTGACAAGAAGAAGACCTAGGCTTCCAGGAAAATCTTTCTAAACTTTCAAACTGAACGGATAATGTTCACAGAAAAAAGTTCACTGCCGTAAAACAGCCCTCAGTTGTTTGGGCACTTCTCCAGATGTAATGTACAAATGTTCGGTTTTGGCTTGGCACAAAAAAGAAATGTGGTCTGATATTGAGGCTTAAGCCAGAAGCACTTTGGACAAAGCTTTCTTTGTGATCTCACAGTGCTCATGTCAACGCCAACAAAGAAACTCCACCAAAAAAGGCACCGCCTTGAGTGTAAAAGGCAAGCTCTCAAGACAAGCTTAACTCAAGCACTCAAGACAAGCATGGATATGTTTTCCTTTACTACATTTCCCTTGATAGCTTGTTTCAATTTGCATTCTGTATACATAAAAATATGCAGAAGTAATGTAGCCTAAAGGTTAAATGTCTTGGCTGGTTGTCACCCAAGGACTGACTAATGTACCATTACTATTGTGCCTTTGAGCAAGTAAACTGAGAATTATGAAAGAGGTGATCTTACCAGCTACACGGTGAGCTACAAGACCATCCAATTTGTAGTTGGCATCTTGCGGTTCAGACTCTTTAGGCAAAGGGGATGAGGAGGCAGAATAGCTATGCTGGCTCTCCTGGGGCTCAGGGGATTGAGACGTGGTGCTTGAAGGGTAAATGTTGAGGGGTTTCAACTGGAGAACTCCAAAGGTGGAGGAAGGCACTGTGGACTGGTACATAGGAGCCTGACCTTCTGTCTCAGAAGGGAATGCAGCATGTTGGGATATGGCTGGTCTCTGTTGGTTCATGGAGGGTTGTGGAGGCTCTGCAGCTACCTGTTGAAAGGTCAAAAGGTATCCCCCTGAAGAGACCCCACCTCGGTCATGAACGGCTGCATCTGCTTGGTAGGATGGCCGTGCTTGGGCTTGAGAGAAAGATGGTTGGGTGGTGACCACTCCACCTTCTCCAGATGGGGCACTATGGGACTTGGGGACTTGAGAAAGTCCTGGGTCAAGGTCCAACATCAGCATGTTGAGGGCTTCGATGGACTGCTCAATTTCTTTCTGAGATGTCATGCGAGGAAACTCCGGAAGGCTGTGGGATTGTAGCACAGGGTTGAAGGTGACCCCATCTGTGACTGGGACCTCAGGAACACCATACTGTTGCCACACATTCAGTCCCCTCTGCACTGCATCCCTACTGCTGGTCGTGCGTGTGGGAGCTTTGGGCATGTACTTCTGCTCCGTGGTCGGATACTAAATATTTTTTCGTTGCACCATTACACGTAGTTGAAGTGTAACTCTACGTATAAACTAAATATTTATAGAAGCGTCTGGTCAGGTGTAACAGTTGGAATAAAATAGCAGATGTGCTATGCTCTTCTTTTACCCGACAACCTTCAATCCTTTTGGCATATATGATGCTGCTGACATTTACACTCACGTACATATTAAGCGATAGAACAATGTGTGAATAAACATACTTTGTTTCTTTTTTAGCGCGTCTTCAACACTCCATCTACAGTGCGCCTCTGTGCGCTTTGGTCCGTGTTATGCATGTCAGATGAAATAATAAATAAATGGCATTTCTTGTGTTTTTTTTTCTTTCAGTATTTATTGATGCTTATTTAGTTCAATTACAGTTTCTGAATGTTATTTAAATGTAAAAATAGCTTACATGGAAACTCATTTATAGTTTTACCGTTAGTATACGCAAAGCAAAATAAGTTAGAATGAAGGATAAATTAAAATTCATAGCATTGAAACAAGTTCTGCTTGCGTATTTGAAGGTTTCTATTGGATGGATCTTACTGATCCCAAACTTTTGAATGGCAATGTAAAAATGTTCTATTCATCCTGAAATAAATAAATAAATAGTTTTCACCCGTTTTCAATAATAAGAAATGTTTCTTCAGCAGCAAATCAGCATAGTAGAACAATTTCTGAAGGATCATGTGACTCTGAAGACTGGAGTAATAGCTGCTTTTTTAAATAAAATGTATATAAAATGCTACAAAAGCATTTTGTACTATGCCATTAAAGCAATATGAATGTGATTTAAGTTTTAATGAAATGTGCGGTCACTGTAACTCTGGTCAAGACCTGCTGAGAAAACACTGTGTAAGCACTTGAGAAGAAGACAAAGTGCTGTGTTTGACTTCACAGACGCTCATCACAAGAGCTCTCTGGTAATGGAGCCTGTATAAGGTAAGTACAGGACATTAAATATGCATTAAAGATGCTTTTGATGGGCCTCTTATATAAAAGCAGAGATGAAAGAGTTGGGAAAGCTTTGTGTGATTAAAGCACAGTAAAAATGAACAGAACCTCACCACATCTACTCCAACTAAATCCCCACAAGCAGTTAGCACCTTAAAACAATATAAGATCATATCTTTGTTCAGACAGGCAGTAAAAAAACAATGATTTTTGGCATATCTAATTCAAATAATTTTTGCTGTTTACAATCTAAACACCAAAAAGCCACATAAAATCTGACATTTTTACAATCCTTTTGTAAACCATATCCATCTGTGAAATCAGATTTTAGAGATTGCATACGGCGATACGGTGCTGTGAGTATTTAAGCATACTGCTGCACAAATGGCATATAAAATAACCTGCAGCAGATGCAACATGAACCAATCATCATCAGTTACATTAAGACCCATCAGCCTGCGCCATCTAGAGTTTCATGAAAGAACTAGGCATCACTACGAAAACACTTTGGATGTACTGATATTGACTAAATGGTCTCGACAAACTAAAACAATTTTCATTACTTGAGAGTCAGTCCTAAAACTGAATCTCAAAACCAAATCAGAATTGGATGCAGTCTAAACGAATACGAACCAAGATGATATTTTGGGCATATTTTTCCTGTTTTGGATGTGTACACTTGATGGATCCCAATCGGAGAAAGACACTGCTTATATTTTTCAGTGCTAAAGCCGGACATCGAGCTTCATGCACGCAGCTTTCCTCGTGACTTCAGCGAGAGGCCATTCGCGGGTAACGTTTCATTGGCGCTAACGTTGACTTTAAGGAAAAGCAATCACACCCCTCTCAAAGCGCTGGGAACAGAGCGGGTGAAACGAGGGCGGCTCTTTGATAGGCATGCAGTGGCTGACTGCGGTTGGGAACTGGCCCGGGCCGTTCGCTCCACACACTTACGCACACAGACCGCACACACCAGCTCCTCATCCCACACTTCATCATTAGACCTCAGAGAGCTCTGGAGAACCAAAACAATGAATTACTGAATCAAAATTTAAATGAGGCACTTTGAAAATCAGATGGACACTGCATGTTGCGGTTCCGCTCACATGTAGCCCTGCTTCTATGAGCGTATCGCATGTAGAATTGGCTTTTCATTATATCTGTAGTTAACTTATAAAACCTGTGGCTAGAGAAAAGATCCATCCCTAAAACAACTGATGACACAATTCATTAAGGATAATTAGTAAAGCTGCTACAGAAAACTACAACTGCATTTAAAAACACAAGGCGTCTCCAGACAAAATATTTATGCCCAGGCTAGTTGCTAGTTATCCAAAGTATTAGGGTAAATCTCACAAAAAACCTGCCAAGAACATGCCTGGGTCATATTTAATCTCAGAATCTAAAGATTCTGGTACAGAACCAAGGATCATTTCCTCATTAAGCACCTTTTTAAGCAACAAACACTCACAATGCAAACAACTAGACCATTCTATTAACCAATGTCTTTGCTTCTGACCTTCGATGATCCAGTTCAACCGTACTAATAAGCAAAAATTACTCTAGACAAACATTTATGTGTCTTTGTTTATTGCTGAAGTGTGTTGAAATGACTTCTTCTGTATTCTACTGCACGGATGTAAGTTTACTTTTCCTTCAGCCTGAGGCTTATTCATTTAACTTTTGGTGTGAAAAGGCTTTTATATTTGCCAAAAATAGAACTTTTTTATTTTAAAAACAAAAGAGCAAGCCCTGTCCAGATTTAAAAAGTAACGCAAAAGTAACGTAACGCATTACTTTCCATAAAAAGTAACGTAATTAGTTACTTTTTTATGGAGTAACGCGATATTGTAATGCATTACTTTTAAAAGTAACTTTCCCCAACACTGTATACATATACAGAATCATCTGCAATGGATATATATATATATAAACAAACACAAAATGTCCGATTGCATTAAAGTAATTAGGAGGAAAGCTTAACAATTATGAAACCTGGTTATAAATATGAAATACTGGTTAAAAAAAAATCTTAATATCACACCTTTTTTTCCCGTAATTAAAAATAATAAATATATTTTAATAATATTTTAAATAATATATAATAGATTTGAATTAATAATATTAATAAATCATATAGTGTTTGCACATCATGTCTATAATTTATTCTGATTCAAAAACATAATATTACAGTAATACAATACAATGTAAATCACTCCTGAACATTTTGGGAAGTATATATACCAATTTTCCAGTAATAAGAATTTTGAAAAATATGCGTTTCTATAGTAGATTCTTTTTTTTCTTTTTTTAAATAATAATTATATTACAGCATGAAATATAATGTAAATCACTACTGAGAAATTTTACGAAGTACAAAAAAAAAAATAAAAATAAAAAATCCCAAAAGTAAAACATTACAGTACTGCAATAATAATAATTTGTTGTTATACAAACAAATCTTAATGGCCCTACAAATATGCCTCCTTTTTTCTAGTAAAATGTCATTTATTGTTATTTTTGCCTGTTTATCTAAAAATGTGGTAAAATGTGACCTGAACAAGTTTTTATGAGACCCATTCAGTGTTTTAAGGCATTACTCACCAGAAGTAAGTGGTTAGTACATTCCTACAGGTGACAGGTGTTCAAGTTCAGCATTTCCCAATCCCATTCAGCCTCTTCCCATCATCATCATCATTTCCTGTCCTCATTCTACTAACCCCATCATTAAGAGTATAAAAGGCCAAAAAAAAATAAAAATTACTCCATTGCAGAATCCTCAGAATGTGATCAGGAATCATCTGCAGTGGACATTTCAATATCATTTCCAATTCCAACTCATCTGTGCACGAACCTTAGCTTTTGCCACTGTGTCAAAACCACGCGACAAAAACATCCGGAAGACCACACACGTGAACAAACAGCCTCAGGTAGTTAAATCCGTCAGAGGGGAAACACGAAAAGTGCACCTCTGGTGTCATGTGTTAACAGATGGTGACAGTAAAAGCCTAGAATTGTTGACGACAGTGCTGAGAACTAATCTACAGCCTGCTGAAAGGGTTAACTCTCTAATTTTGTTGGCAAAGCTACTGGTTTCTAGCCACAAAATTAACAAAATGTTCAAGATGGAGCCGCCCAGCCGCCCATCGCAAGCAGGTTTAATTGAAGCCAGCTTGATGTGTAGACACATTCATTACGTAACAGTTAGACTGCCAGCCACACAAATAGACCATAATAAAGCTCAGCTTTGCACAGCTGAACTCCAAAACGCAATTCAAACACCAATCCTGCAACAACTGTGATGAAACCGTAGTCGACGCTGTTTAAGAGCTTAGCTTAAATATGTGCTAACCACACTTAGACTCATAATAAGGAAATCAGCTGTGCCTGCAAAACCTTGAGAAAAAAAAAACTTAGTATGAGTCTGAGTTGGTGAACTTAAAATGCAGCCAGTAAGATTTATTCGAAACGCTGCAATTTTTCTAAAGGCACAATCAAAATCTGTTGAGTTCTCATTAATTCAAACTAAGTATATTAGCACTCCGAGTCTTGAAAACGCATTTAACGCATGTTGGAATTCAAGAAGCCTTGGAAAACTTCATATTATGCTTCAACAAAAATAATGAGGGTATAATCATACTTTTGGCACATGATTTGTCAATTATCTGCACTTTTGACTGAAATATATTGCCTGAATATATTGTTAGCTAGCAGCCAATTAACAGATTTTATAAAAATTTTAAATAAATTAAAAAGTAATAATACAAATATATTTACTTGTGATGATCTATTTATTTGTATTTATTTTTAAATGTATAAAATGATTTGTTTTATTTCCATTATTTGAAGAAAACAATAAAAATAAAAACAATATATAAATATTTTAAATATAATTCAAATAAAATAAACTAAACACAACTAACTAAATAAACAAAATAATATAAAAATGAAATAAAAAATAAAATCAAAGAAATGTGCCAAATATTCTCAAATAAAGCAAAATGATAACGACACCAAATAATTTGCAACTATGTCAAAAGTGATATTTCTGATTTTCAAACATTCTGGTTGGGAAATAAATCAACAGAGAATAGAATGTCTGACAAATGTCACCTTTAACATTATAGCAAAAGGGAGGAACAAATACATTAATTCATTACAATAAAAGTTTCAAGCTATTACAATCTAGCATTTAAACACAGCAACAAAAATTGAAGTTTTAAACTTGAATTTTGTCTTTATTTTTTCTCTATCCATTTGTGGTTGACACAAAAAGTCAAGTGAAGGACAAATCATTCACACAACTTTACCTCAGAGCAGATCAGCTTCAACAGTCCTCCCCAAACACTTCTTCTACCTCTTCTGGGCTTTTACGGTCCAAATAAGACCGTGACCATTACGATCCAGTCTCATCTGTGTGTGTGTGCAGTGAACAGAGACTCTTCGCTCTGTCACTCTCCCTCTAGTGACTGATAACAAAAAGGCCTTTTGGTATCCAGGCTGGAGGAGTTGGCTCTTTTTCACACACCATCTCTGTCAGCGCCTCTCCAATCCCATCTCCCCGCCACCACACTTTTCTTACCCAACCATCCCAAAAATGCTGTGGGCAGGGCTAACCCCGGGCTAATATGGGGAGGCCATGTAAACAAGGCCTCAGCTCTGTCTCCTGACTCCCCTCCAGTCTTTCAAGCTGAACCTCAAGAGTCAGAGCCACTGCAAAGACACTGACGGACCGAGGGATTGTTTTTACAGTCGTAACGCCTGTCCTCACCTTTCACTTGTTTAATGTTGACTTGGCACTGTGTTTGGATGGTTACTGAATGTTGCAATTCTGTGTCAATTCTAATGTCTTCATGGACTCAATGGGCTTTTGTAATCAACATCAAGAATTTAGGTTAAAATGTATGTGAATTTTACATACAAATTATAATAAATATTACCATTAGGTAATAGGGGTCAGTATGAATGTATTAATTTTTTTTAATAGAAAATAATACCTTTGTTCAGCAAGGGTGAATTAAATTGATCAAAAGTGACAGTAAACTACAGTAAAAAAAATTATATTTTATTATATTTTAACTTTCTTTTCATCAAAGAATCCTGGGGGGAAAAAAAACAAATCCTGAAAATTCAGCTTTAACATCACTAGGAAAAAATAAAAAAAATAAAATCCAAGAGAAAACACTTATTTTAAATGTTAATAATATTTCACAATATTACTGTTTTTACTATATTTTGGATCAAATAAATGCAGCCATGGTAAGCACACACGATTTCTTACAAAAAAAAAAATAATAATAATCTTGCTAACTACAAACTGTCAAATAGATATTACAGTTTGTAGATTAAAGTCATATGAATTTTATTTTAAACTAAAAGTTAAAATGTATATATACTGTCTGTAATTTGCATAATATTTTCATATACAAGATTAATACATTTTTAACTGTTTAATCACTTCAGTAGTTTTATATATATATATATATATATATATATATATATATATATATATAT
>NW_015505400.1:352561-410055 GCF_001515645.1 Sinocyclocheilus grahami | reverse complement strand
CAACATCAAAAACTAAATTAATATTGACCTGCCAAAAACAACATGCATAATAATAATGCTATGCGACAAGAGTATATACAAAAATCTCATTTGCTCACTTTTCACAATCCCTTTCAAACTTTCCATTTCACTCAGAAACATCACATTATCAAAATTCCATTTGTATGGACTTGAAGAACATATTAAACCAAACAATGCCTATTATAATAAACGTTCATGACAGCAAACTTGGCATTGAAAACAAGACATGGAAAGCTATTTTGTTGGCTTCCAGCCCAGCGCTGAGGCAGGCAAGTGTAGTGTCTGTGGTTTCTGAGGTGTACAAATATCAGTGGACCAGCAAAGATTGGCCTTGTTTTGCTCTAACCTTGCCAGTAGCTCCTGTTAAACAGCGAAGTGCTATCTGTGGTCAAGACACGAAGCAGATAAGACATCAATTACTGAGCTATTAACATCCAAGAAGGGATAAAGCATTATTATCTTAAAACGCCGCCCTCTCATTTGTGGGCTACTGTAATTACGGCGCTCGGTACAGATTGAGTGAGTTTTAAGATAGTGGTTTACTTCTCTAGTACTGTAAGGGAAAAAACAAACACTGCATGGCTTTAATTCTTCAAAGTATATAAGATGCAATTATATCGTTCACCCCAAAATTTATATTTTTCATCATTACTTGTGTTGTTCTAAAAACTCTTTGACATTTTCTTTAGTAGAAAACACAAAAGAGAAGGATTGCCAAGCTGCTCTTGTCTATACTACAAACATGAATGATGGTTTACAATATATTATAATCAACCTCCAAAATTCCAAATTCCAAATCTTCTGAAGTCATGCAATAGCTTTGTGTGAGAATGTTTGGGATCAGCAGTCCCAAACATAATTTCCAGAGCATCTCATGTGAAGAACATTTAACATTTCAGCCTGTCCCTCAAACAAAGCTACAACTATTACTAGCTTTGTAAAACTATGACTTTAGAAAACTTGGACTAGAGCACAAGGCACACAAGTGTAACTTTTGGAACTTAAACAACACATTACAGTTTTCATGCACTGATTTATTTATTTTTTATTATTACATATATAAAGAAAGCATCCAATATGCACATTTAAGTTTTCATTTTATTACACTTTTTTGGCATCTGTAAATGTAAATTACAATACATATTTAAACAACTATGTATTTAAAGACCAAACTCTGCAGTTTTATTACAATCTTTATTCTTCATTTTATTTTATTCTTCATATATTATTTGCCTGATTTATTTATTTAGATATTAATAATATATTCATTTATTTTACATATTGTTCCTAAAACCCAGATTTTTTTCTGGCTGTTTGCCATATTTTCTGATTACTAAGTGGTAAAAATAAATATCTAGTATACCCGCTGTAAATCGGTTTACTCATATGAATTTTGAACCAGGTTTTATCCAATGTTCAGATTCTGGTTCTAGAAATGTATGCAAGTTAGCACATATTTAATTAGACAGTGCATAATTTGCATATTTAAACATTACATTTTAGAAAAGTGTAAAACATTTGTCTTAAAGTACTGTGATTAATCAATTGGGAAAGCATGGTGAGTGTTTTAGCCTGTTTTCCAGTTGTGTCTTAAAATAAATGAATAAATGAATGAATGAACAAACGGACATTCGTTCAAACTAATTAATAACCTCTTCTTTCATTGTATTGAAACAAGCATTGTGAATATCATGCAAAAAAAACACAAATTGACACAATCAGGGATTTAGAAAGAAAATGATGACCATTTTTTATTTGTGGATGAACTATTTCTTTATGAATATGGGAATTTGCTGCACGCCACAATTTCATATTAATCATTTCCACTGTGTAGTTTTTTTAAATACTTCAGACTTTAGCAAATTAAACCTTAATAGCTGGTTAATCAAGCAAAGGGTCAGTGAAGGAAGGACAGCGTTAATGATGACGCGAGTTCACTATTCTTGGTCTATCAGTCATTCTCTCCTCTGACAATGTCAGTCAGTCCTTCAGTCTCGGCAGACGGGACGCATGAACTCCAGCACAAAGGCATAATGTCTGGCTGCTTATCATGTCTCTGGAGTCGGTCCTCTGGCCGCAGTCACTCAATGGAGATATTTGACTATGTGACAGGCATCTAAATTCATTGCAAATGTGCCCTTTCCATTCAGCAGTCCTTACTGACTGAAGACAGACTCTGTTCTGCATGCAGGGAACAGAGCTCAATGAGCAGCAAAATCAGCATATTAGAATGATTTCTGAAGGATCGTGTGACACTGAAGACTGGTGTAATGATGCTGAAAAGTCAGCTTTGCATCACAGGAATAAATTACATTTTAAAATATATGAAAATGGAAAACAGTTGTATCAAATCTAAATAATATTTCACAATATTACTGTTTTTACCATATTTTTCAAATAAATGCAGCATCTGTGAGCATAAGAGACTTATTTCAAAACACTTCAAAATCTTACTGACCACAAACCTTTGAATGGTAAATATATGTAGGCATCTTATAAAAGGGCATAAAACACTGCCAGGGGGCAGTTTGGGGTCTTGCCTCTTGACCGGAGATTTGGATTAGTTTACACCCCTCTTAAAGGAACACTCCACTATTTTTGAAAATAGACTCATTTACCAACTCCCCTAGAGTTAAACAGTTGAGTTTTACCGTTTTCGAATCCATTCAGCCGATCTCCGGGTCTGGCGGTAGCACTTTTAGCTGTAGCTTAGCATAGATCATTGAATCTGATTAGACCGTTAGCATCTCGCTCAAAAATGACCAAAGAGCTTCGATATTTTTTCCTATTTAAAACTTGACTCTTCTCTAGTTACCCCGTGTACTAAGACCGATGGAAAATGAAAAGTTGAGATTTTCTAGGCCGATATGGCTAGGAACTGTACTCTCATTCCGGCGTAATAATCAAGGAACTTTGCTGCCGTACTATGAGTGCAGCAGGCGCAATGATATTATGCAGTGCCTGAAAATAGTCCCCAGCTAGGTAACTTCCAACAGAAGGCACGCTCCCTGTGCAAGCAGGTGGTCATATTGGTTATGTTGGCGGAAGTTGGCCTATTTTCAGCCGCTGCGTAATATCATTATGCCTGCTGCAACCATGGTACGGCAGCAAAGTTCCTTGATTATTACGCCTGAATGAGAGTATAGTTCCTAGCCATATCGGCCTAGAAAATCGCAACTTTTCATTTTCCGTCGGTCTTAGTACACGATGTAACTACAGAAGAGTCAAGTTTTAAATAGGAAAAATATCGAAACTCTTTGGTCATTTTTGAGCGAGATGCTAATGGTCTAATCAGATTCAATGATCTATGCTAAGCTGCAGCTAAAAGTGCTACCGCCAGACCCGGAGATCGGCTGAATGGATTCGAAAACGGTAAAACTCAACTGTTTAACTCTAGGTGAGTTGGAAAATGAGCCAATTTTCAAAAATAGTGGAGTGTTCCTTTAAAGGTGGCAGCCAAGAGCCTCCTATTTCTGCCTGCCCTATTTAAAGCAGGGACTGGTCAAGAGGGTGGCAAACTTTATAGCCTTTATAGCCCATCATCTCAAATGTCTTCAACGGAGAACAGAGTAGAATTTAAATGTGGGCTAAACTGACTGGAGCTCCTAAAATTTGACCCCAGGGATATTAAAAATAGCACGACCATACAGTCTCGACAGTTTTCAAAGTATTTTTTGGATTGCAGTAATCAAAACATATTCGAGTCGAACAGATAACAAACACGCCGTATGGGTGTTTTCTAAGACAAAATAATTTATAGTTGTAGTCGTTTTGGACATTGTGACTGGACAGGATTGGTCTGACTGTCTCCTCACAGCATGAATTGCACAATTCTCAGCCAACGCCTGGAATATTTCACCAAATGCCACTGGAAGCTGATGAGGGAAATGGAGGCTTGGGACACAGGGTGGTGTGGAGTGACTGTGGTCAAATGCCCACAGGGAAACTGGGCTCTGTGGGATGTTTTCTATTCAATATTGGGATCGTACCAGCCTTCAGACCACCTCCAGACTACCCACAGTCCTTTCTGATGCATACCACACACACACACAAAACAATCACTAAATCTGGTTAAAATCACCATTTTTGGTCTGATTTATAGGTGCTGGTGAACAGATTAAACTGCTCTACAAAACATACAATATGTAACCACTGCAGCACTGAGTATAATTTCTTATTATTAATAATAATAATAATAATACATGATCAGATTTTTAGTATGTGAATTTAATATACAAATTGTAGTACATATACTACCATTAAAAAGTTTGGGGTCAGTAAGTACATTTTTTATGTTCTTGATGCTTTTACGTGTCTTATGCTCACCAAGGCTGCATTTATTTGACCAAAAATACAGTGAAAACAGTGATATTGTCAGCATATTAGAATGATTTCTTAAGGATCATGTGACACTTTATACTGGAGTAATGGCTGATGGAAATTCAGCTTTGCATCACAGAAATAAATTATATTTTAAAGGATATTAAAAGAGAAACCATTAGTTTATATTGTGATAACATTTTGCAAGATTACTGTTTTTTTTTTCCCTGTATTTTTGATCGAATAAATGCAGCCTTGATGAGCACAAGAGACTTCTTTAAAAAATATCACAAGTCTTACTGATCCCAAACTTTTGACCGGTAGTGTATATATAGTTTATATACGTTTATATTTCGAGAATCCTGGGGAAAAAAAAATTATCAGTTTCCACAAAAATGTTAAACAGCAAAACCGTTTCCAAGATCGATAATAATAAGTAAGCACCAATTTTTACAAAATTGTATAACTTTTATATGAATCAATCGATAAATTGCAGTAATTTCTTCAGGCATTACAAATGGCTGGTATATTCTAAGAGTGACTGAATCTTGCACACTACTGGTAGTCAAAATCTAGAAAGTTGGAGAAGACCTTATTATGTACGTCACTAAAACATTTTATAACAAATAAGGTAAAACGCTATATAAACTAAAGTATATGCAGTACTTCCATCCAAACCTCAAAAGAATTGCATACATTTCCTCCTTGCATTCCTCACTCTGACTTTCCCTCTCCAGAGAGCTGACCCACCAAATGAGGATGTCTCAAAAAAGGACAACAAATCACATGTCTAAGGAGCAGAAGCACACCACAACTTAAAATAAGGAGGCTCGCAGTTTACACCACAAGGGTGTGAGGACAATTCCAGTGACACGGCCATGTGAACTCGACTCAACCTCTGTGATCAGCACTACAAACACATCTGATTAAATCAGTCTCTGTCACGCCGCACGCACAGATTATCAGACACGTGTACACAAACAGCTCTGTCACAAAACTCCAATGGATGCTGATGATTTGATGTGGGACCGCTGGATGACCCGAACACAAACTCTACAGTATGTGAACTCTGAGTGGCCATCATTAGTTAATAAAGGAATAAGCAAAGCTAGTGAGCTGCCTCGATGTCTAAAGACTAGGCAGATGTTTATTAGGGAAGCATCCAAATAATGCTGAATAAAATGAAAATTTTTGCAAATAAATTAATAAATAAAATATTCATTTATAACTTATTTATTAATAATACATCAATAGTAAAAAAAAAAAAGTATAATATTTTTGATTTACAATATAAAATTTTAAAGTGTTTATTATATTTTCTTTATAATAAATAAAGTAAAATAAATAATATTTCTTATAAATAAATCAATTAATTAATTAAAACATAAATAAATCAATTTTTATAGTGTTTAAAGTACCTCACAATGGAAAAATTAAAAATTTGGAGGATTTACAAGCAGAAATGTAAAAGTAGTAGTTTTAAAGTAGTTTGAAGCGAAAATAGAACTGTTTTCCTACCATTCTGGCTCCACTTATGAGAAAGTCTAATAATTTTCAGTCATTTGTTGATAATGAGGCTACAGCTTCACTCACCCTCCACTGAATCTTCACAGCGCTGGTTGAAGTTCTCGTAAGAATCCCAGCGAATCAGAGGATCCTGGGTATTGTAGTCCACAGAAACACTGGGCCCGTTCTCAAGGTGGTCCATTCCTATGATGTATGTAAATGTATGTGTATGTCATTTATTTAATAGCTGAACATGAATGACAATAATAAAAAAAGAGTTCTTACCTTGGATTTTTTCTGGGCCAAAAGAAAAGACAAATTCCACTTTTCCATATTCAGGAAACCTGTCATCTGAAAAAGGAAATGGACTGATCATCCAGTGTCATCAATGCAGCTGATTTAATTAAAACAAACAAACACAGAAACACATGAAACCAACCAAACGTAGTCTGAGATGGCAGAGCATATTGAAACTTCTGACTATACAAGACTCAACGGAGGCAAATCCAACGTACCTTTAAATGTTTCATCAAGCTCATCTTTGCCGAAGACGATGCCCAGATCGTGGACAGCACAGGTGTGAAACTGCACTCTGAAGATGACATCACGGGACGGGCTGCGGAAGCGCTTGTGGTAACACTTGAGCTGTAGACAACATGAGAAACCACACGTCACATTACAGCAACAGGTGAAACACACAGACCGGAAACGGTAAAAGAAACTGCACACTATTTCTAGCTGACAATATGCTGCTTTTCAGCCAGACAGAAGAAGGTCATAGCAGTAGATGCTTAAAGCATTACAGTTACAAACAATCATAAATGTTCCAGGTTAAACACAAGTTAAGTTTAATTAATAATAACATTGATTACCACTTAAAATTATTTTAACAATTATTTTGACATTAATAATAGTAATAAATCAATCGAATACATATATACATACATAAATAGTTAATAAACAATTAAATAATAAAAACCACAATAATAATCAAATAGTGTATTATAATTATTAACAAATAATGGTAAATAAATACATACATACATAAATAAAATAAATAAATATTATTATTATTATTAACAATTGATAGTTATAAATGAATCAAATACATATACACATACATAAATGGTTAATAAACAATTATAAATTATCAATTTATAAAACAATTATAAATAGATAGATATAGATAGACAGACAGACAGAGGATTTCATCAATAATAGTGCTGTCAAACGATTAATCGCGATTAATCGCATCCAAAATAAAAGTATTTGTTTACATAATATATGTGTGTGTGTGTACTGTGTATATTTATTAAGTATATATAAACACACACACATACCGCATACATTTTGAAAATATTTGCATGTATATATTTATATTCATATAAAACATGCATGTGTGTGTATTTATATATACATAATAAATATACACCGTACATACACATATATATTATGTAAACCAAAACTTTTATTTTGGATGCGATTAATTGCGATTAATCGTTTGACAGCACTAATAAATAATTAATTAATAAATAAATAAATATTTGCAGTAACTTTCATACAAATGTAGCAACACTTTCAAAGATTTACAAACGGAAATGTGCAATTGATAATTTTGTTAGATACAAGTCTGAAGCGTGAATAAAATAGTTTTAATACTTTTCTAAAAGGATGAATTTCTGGTTTGCATTGCTGGTATAATTCCTGTGAGTGGAGTTTGCTTCACTTAAACTTGTAACCACAATTTATGCTTCTTTGTTTTCAGCTGATAGATGAGTTGAAATGACTTTCTGTCAGTAGATCTCAACTTGTATTGAACCCAGAACATTCCTTTAGAGCATGGCAAATCATTAACGCACGCATATTCAGCACAGAAAGTTCTATTCATGGGCTTGGAACGGATTGTTTGAGAGGTTTTGAATGCTGGTCGCCTCGCCTTCCCATGGTGCAGCAGAGCCAGAGATGTCAGTATAGTGAAAGTATGTAAAACAACAGAGCCTCTCCAAAACCCAGACAAGGACATAAAAATGTCCTCACTGGCCACTGAGGAAACTGTATCCCTCTTTCTGTTGCCCAAAATAACTATAATTAACTTACTTAACTTGGGGCAGATGGACAAAAAATGTACATCTTTTCAGTTCGGAGAGTGAAACAAAACAAACACGACCGAATTGAGGAAGATGGGGGCTGGCAGAGCATCCTGCGGTTTTCCCAAACTGCAGCAGAGGCTCAGCCGCACACATGGGGGGTCTGCCTCGGGAAAACGCATCTCAGTGAGTCACAATTAACAAAATGAAGCTTTTAAAAACAAGCCACTTCTCTGAGAAAAATGAAGCTTTAAAAAACAAGCCACTTCTCTGAGAATACAAAAAACAAAAACAAAAAAACAATAAAGTCATGATGGAGATGAAGCAAAATGGATGCATAAAGTACCAATTATTGATAGATATTGCAAAATAGAAGTGTTTTCAGTTATCTCCTCAAACATTTGAACCCCTTTGTTCCTCAAGGGAAGCTTTTTCAAGCTAGGCGTTTATTGATCTACAATATGCTTTGGCAGAAGTGCAGTGCAATGTTGTGGTTCTTGTTCAGGTTAGAGTCCTCTATAGATCAGCTCTGATTGATTTTGCTTACTAAGGACTTCTGAAATCGAGCCCATCAGAGAAAGAGCCCCTCTACAAGCAGCATTATGGCAGATGATAAAGCACTCTGCTCTTTTTGGCTTTCTCTTCCAAAAAGCTTTCCGAGGTAAAATGCAAATAAATCCATGCAGAGAAAAGTGGCTCTCATCAGGAATGAAGGACTGATGGATGTCCCTCTAGACATCCTGCTTTATTATTGGCATGTTGCTCTGAGAAATGCCCATAAATGCAGGAAGAACTTGTGCCAAGCTGCTTTCCCCCAGTTTCTGTAATCTTTGAACAGATCATATTTAACCCAAAATCAAAGAAAAACAATAAGAAGTTACATTTTATGTATGACAATTTCAGCATCAGCAGGATTTGTTTACATTGTGACATTGATATCACAACAATTAAGTGAGTGACGTGACATGTGGCCATTAGTGCTCTGCATTTAACCCATCCAAAGTGTACACACACACCGTGAACACACACCCGGAGCAGTGGGCAGCCATGTTTATGCTGCGGCGCCCGGGGAGCAGTTGGGGGTTTGGTGCCTTGCTCAAGGGCACCTCAGTCGTGGTATTGAAGGTGGGAGAGAGCGCTGTACATTCACTCCCCCCACCTACAATCCCTGCCGGTACAAGACTTGAACCCACAACCTTTGGGTTATGAGTCTGGCTCTCTAACCATTAGGCCACGACTTCCCAATTAAGCACACACACACACACACACATACATATATATATATATATATATCCTCCTGACTACCAGGAAAAAAAAAGTTCAAAGTGCCAGACACCATCGAATGTGAGCATTTGCCCACTCAAGTCGGTTACGACGACGAACTGCAGTCAGGTCGAGACCCCGATGAGGACGACAAGCATGCAGAAGAGCTTCCCTGAGACGGTTTCTGACAGTTTGTGCAGAAATTCTTTGGTTATGCAAACCGATTGTTGCAGCAGCTGTCCGGGTGGCTGGTCTCAGACGATCTTGGAGGTGAAGATGCTGGATGTGGAGGTCCTGGGCTGGTGTGGTTACACGTGGTCTGCGGTTGTGAGGCCGGTTGGATGTACTGCCAAATTCTCTGAAACGCCTTTGGAGACGGCTTATGGTAGAGAAATGAACATTCAATTCACGGGCAACAGCTCTGGTGGACATTCCTGCAGTCAGCATGCCAATTGCACGCTCCCTCAAAACTTGCGACATCTGTGGCATTGTGCTGTGTGATAAAACTGCACATTTTAGAGTGGCCTTTTATTGTGGCCAGCCTAAGGCACACCTGTGCAATAATCATGCTGTCTAATCAGCATCTTGATATGCCACACCTGTGAGGTGGATGGATTATCTCGGCAAAGAGAAGTGCTTACTAACACAGATTTAGACAGATTTGTGAACAATATTTGAGAGAAATAGGCCTTTTGTGTACATAGAAAAAGTCTTAGATCGTTGAGTTCAGCTCATGAAAAATGGGGCAAAAACAAAAGTGTTGCGTTTATAATTTTGTTCAGTGTATATATATATATATATATAAACCAAGAGAAACAATATATATAATAATTAGTGCTATATAGTGCTAGTGCAATATATATAATAAATAGTCATGATTAATTGCATCGAAAATAAATGTTTTTGTGTAGATAATATATGTGTGTACTGTGTATATTCATGTATATATAAATACACACACACATACATGTATATATTTAAGAAAAATATGTTATGTTTATATTAAACATAATATTAAATATATTTATATATAATATAAATTATATGAATAAAAATATATACGTTAATACATGTAAATATTTTTTTAATATATACTGTATGTGTGTGTCTTTATATATACATAATAAATATAAACAGTACACACACACTTTATTTTGGATACGATTAATCTTGATTAATAATATATAATAATATAATTAATCAATAATAATAATACTTCATTATTATTTAAATAAGGACAAAAGTACAATACAGTACAATAATAATAAACAAAAACTCACACACATACACTGAGGTTACAATGTATTAAAATGTATTAAACTGTCATAAAAATATGTCAGATCCATACGTCCTTAAAATAGACTTCATAAAAAATATTCTTTATAAAAAAAAATTTATTTTTTATTTTGGGGTGAAATATGACTTGGATGTTTTTTGACAGGTTTTGTGAGATTCATTCTTACCAGGATGTCTCCTTTCAGAAGCAGGCCGGGTTCAATGGTGATGCAGATACTGGTCTGACTGTCTCCTTGGACGTTACTGCAAACATCAGTCAGACACACAACCGTTAACCACAAAAAACCCACATTAAACATAAACATAAGCCTAAACTTATCAATGCATGGCTGCCAAACGTTGTATTTGCATTTAACAGAAAGGGTCATCCCTACTGATAACAACACAGCTGCAGTCTGAGAACATGTAGGAAGCTACAGCGGCTGAGTTCATTGATGTATGGGAAAAGCACACGCTCCTCTGAGTGTGTGTGATTCAGAAACCCCCCCAGACACAGAGGGCCGCCTGTGATTGGACGTCTTGAAGGCCGGGCTATATGCCAGGGAAGCATGAGCAATACCGTGTAGGAAAACATGGGGTGTTTCTTACTAGATCCCAGATGTGTAGACGGGCTGCATAGCCTGGTAGATCTTGAGGAAAGGGCGGCAACCTGAGAAACCATGAGAGAAAGTGAAAGAGAACAAAGAAGGCGTTACTAGAGCTCTAGAAGTGGAGTATCTAAAGGGCTAATCACATCTTCCTTTTGGAGTCTCTATAACTCTCTCAGATCCTGTTCATATGCTTCTCTGAAGATATACAAGGCGAGAGTTTTTTATAATGTTTATAGAATGTTTACAGGTATTTACATGCATCTCAAATGTACTTCCTAAGAATACATGTGATTGGATTTTGTCGAAGAGAGTGTATGAGATATCATAACTACATGCATAATTTATTTAAGCTGGCCTTCTATTAAAGGTGGGGTAAGTGATTTCTGGTAGCCAATGTTGACATTGAAATCACCAAAACAAACACGCCCCTACCCCAAAAGGGTCTCACCCCTATTTTGTTAGCTCCGCCCCACACATACGTACGCAAACCAGGCAAAGATTAGTTCTGTGAAACAAAGCAAAACCAATGTTACACCATGTCTATAATAATATAATTAATCAATAATAATAATACTTCATTATTATTTAAATAAGGACAAAAGTACAATACAGTACAATAATAATAAACAAAAACTCACACATACACTGAGGTTACAATGTATTAAAATGTATTAAACTGTCATAAAAATATGTCAGATCCATACGTCCTTAAAATAGACTTCATAAAAAATATTCTTTATAAAAAAAAATTTATTTTTTATTTTGGGGTGAAATATGACTTGGATGTTTTTTGACAGGTTTTGTGAGATTCATTCTTACCAGGATGTCTCCTTTCAGAAGCAGGCCGGGTTCAATGGTGATGCAGATACTGGTCTGACTGTCTCCTTGGACGTTACTGCAAACATCAGTCAGACACACAACCGTTAACCACAAAAAACCCACATTAAACATAAACATAAGCCTAAACTTATCAATGCATGGCTGCCAAACGTTGTATTTGCATTTAACAGAAAGGGTCATCCCTACTGATAACAACACAGCTGCAGTCTGAGAACATGTAGGAAGCTACAGCGGCTGAGTTCATTGATGTATGGGAAAAGCACACGCTCCTCTGAGTGTGTGTGATTCAGAAACCCCCCCAGACACAGAGGGCCGCCTGTGATTGGACGTCTTGAAGGCCGGGCTATATGCCAGGGAAGCATGAGCAATACCGTGTAGGAAAACATGGGGTGTTTCTTACTAGATCCCAGATGTGTAGACGGGCTGCATAGCCTGGTAGATCTTGAGGAAAGGGCGGCAACCTGAGAAACCATGAGAGAAAGTGAAAGAGAACAAAGAAGGCGTTACTAGAGCTCTAGAAGTGGAGTATCTAAAGGGCTCATCACATCTTCCTTTTGGAGTCTCTATAACTCTCTCAGATCCTGTTCATATGCTTCTCTGAAGATATACAAGGCGAGAGTTTTTTATAATGTTTATAGAATGTTTACAGGTATTTACATGCATCTCAAATGTACTTCCTAAGAATACATGTGATCGGATTTTGTCGAAGAGAGTGTATGAGATATCATAACTACATGCATAATTTATTTAAGCTGGCCTTCTATTAAAGGTGGGGTAAGTGATTTCTGGTAGCCAATGTTGACATTGAAATCACCAAAACAAACACGCCCCTACCCCAAAAGGGTCTCACCCCTATTTTGTTAGCTCCGCCCCACACATACGTACGCAAACCAGGCAAAGATTAGTTCTGTGAAACAAAGCAAAACCAATGTTACACCATGTCTACACCGGACACGAGTGGCACGGCGCGACAATATACTATGGAACTCATTATAATCAGTGATGCTGTCTACACCATAGATACTGTATATATACATATCTATGGTCTACACTGGATGCAGCACGACACTACAAATCCCCGACAGAAAACTGCTGCTGCATTCTATTCATGATGTACTGACACAAATTTCAAATGTTTTTCAACGGTCACTTTGTCGTGTCCAGTGTACTAGACAGACTTTAGCGGTCGCGGCGCAGACATGGTGTTACTCACCTATCGAGAAGAAACAAAGCAACCTCGGTGTCCGATCGCAGGCCTTCCGCTCCTTGAGTACTCTCTAGCGCTGGAAAGCCGATCCAATATTTACATGGGTCCTACTTCTTGCCTTAAGCCTTCTTTTGTTCCTCAGACGTTTTCCTCTTTTGTTTTTTATCCGCCATCTCTATCTTTCTGTCGCTCAGCTCGGCTAATGTCCGTCCTGTGCACTGAACCCTCTCTCCTCCACATCATGAGTAGACACGCCCCTTACTGCTGATTGGCTACAAGTTTGTTTCGCTAGTCGGCCCGAATCAGTTTTCTAAAGCGTTTTTGAAAACTCGCTTACCCCACCTTTAATTAACTGAACTTTGTTGATATCACTCAAACGTAAGACAATGAATTTACTGTATATAGTTGTAATTGTGTTGATTGGATGGTTTTCTTTTAAAGTAATGGTTCTCAAATTTTGAAAGGTGGTGGACTACGAAAAATCATAACCACTTAAACCACTAACTAACTAAATAAATAAATAAATGTACTATTTCTGTATCCAAAGTAAATGAAAAAAAAGCAATAAGCCCAGTGAAGCCGTGGTTTACAGTAAATTTATAACAGCTAAGGGGGTTTCAGGCACTCCATTTCAGCGGCCATCTTTGAAACGCCTCTCGGGCATGCAAGTGCACCTCCTATCTCTTTGAATGGGGAAACATAAAATTCTCCAAAACTCTTCGCTAAGCTTACGATTAAGTTGCATATTTGAATTTACCAAAGAAATCTGACAACAACTGTGTCATAAATGGTGTTTCTTTTGCTCAAATAGCGTTATAAAAAGCTTATTTTTCAGGCTAGATCAGCCAGTGGGCATGCGCAGTCCTAAGAGTACGTCTCAGAACACTGACTGTTCCTATAGCAACCGGGACTTCTAATGGTAGCTGCAGTGATGCGCTGACTTTACCGATTAGCGATTGGCTCTTTCATTCAGAAGGCGGGCTTCCTGCAATTGAGCGGCCATATTGAGCATTGCATTATTCCCCATTCAAAACAATACGAGTGACACGTCTTGGCTATTCTATAGTCTTTGGCAATGCGCCTAACAATGCCACTTAGATGTTATAAATTCACTGTAAACCACGGCTTCACGGGGCTTATTGCTTTTATAAAACGGTTATTCCATATACGTAGTAAGGTTTCACAGAATAAAACAGAGCAAATAAAATGTAATGATATTAATAAAAACAGTACCACCAAAACAATCTAGTTCCTCAGAAACAGTTGTGGTTCCAACAAAGTGGTTGCCGAACAACACACAGAAGTAAACAAAGGTGTATGTTCATAGTGTAATTTACAACAGCTTCAAACGCAGCTTAACCAATCAGAATCAAGGACCGGAACTATCCGTTTTATAATGTATAATGTTCTTACATAATTGATATCATTACAGTGTTGTTTTAGACCCTACTGACTTATATTGTATGGACACAATTTTTTTTTTTTAAATACATAAAAAAAAAATTAATAATTGTAATTATTTTGGGGTGAACTATGCCTTTAAAATAATAAGATAATTTATCGCTATGAGTTCTTTAATCAGTAAAATCGATTCAATATTGGTGCTTTTTATCCATAATTTTATTATTATTATTTAAAAAAAAAATTATTTTCTTTTTTTCTATTTTTAATCAGCTGACCATTTGGAAACCTTTACATAGCACTGATTTGAGAATCAAGCTGCACGTCACTGTCTAGGGAGGATGGATTAATTTACACTACAAATGCGATGCGGTCACATGTGTTTCTAACTACCTCCGACTCTGGTTTCAATGATCAGATCACAAAACATTCTGGACCCCGTCTACACCTGTATTTAGCGCTGACCTCTTGTGATTGGATCACCCGAGACGTGTGTAATAGAGCAGCATGTTGTCAGTCTGACAGGGAGGCGTCAAAAGCAGCGGGAGTCGAGACGGACCCCTGAAACCTGCCTTCAACACCTCCGGCAGTCGCTGACAAACGGCCAACAGTCATGTCAGCTTACCTCCTTTGGACTCGAAGTTTGGGATCCCGTGCATGATGACGTGGTGCAGAAACAGGGGCTTGTTGTTGATCTTGATGCGGCCGGAGAGCAGACCGCTGAAATACTGCACATACCTACAGCAAAACAAAAGATTATCACAAATAACAGAAGCAAAACAAATTAGTGGAACACACTACACACAAGATTACAGACAGCTGGGGAGGATTGAGATACGAAGAGTCTGTAACAGGGGTATCAAATTACTATTATTTCTGTATCAAGTAATTTAAAAAAATTATAATCAATAATAATTAAAGCAATCAGAACGATAAATGTACAGTATGATGGCATTCCCAAAAGTGCATGTATTCATGTCCTAGGCTTTGAGATCATCCTTTTTATGCTTTCTCTGATAAATACAAAAAAAGTAAATAAAATACAAAAACTATGAAAAAATAAAAAACACAATATATAAAATATGCATATCTAAAAACTTACAGTATATAAAATATAATGATATAATGATATGAAATATAATAAAAGTTTACAATAAGTAGTTATATTATATATAGTTATAATATAAGTAGTTTTATATTATAAAATATACAATTTTACAAGTTTCAGTTTGTTAACATTAGTTATGACATTAGCATTAATGAATAAACTACAAATATGTTTAAAGCATTTATTAATCTAGGTTGATGTTAATTTCTAAATATACTATAATATAATAAAAATGTACAATAAGTAATAATATGATAATATATAATACAACAAGTTTTCATTTGCTAGCATTTATAAAGGCATTAGCATTAACGCATGAACTAACAATACTTTACAGTATTTATTATTATAGGTTAATGTTGATTTCTGCATTTACTTATACACTTTTAAAAAATGTAACATTGTATAAATTAACATAAGTTACCGTTAACATTTGAACCATATTGTAATGTGTTACCACGAACAGTATATGCTTACAAAAATAAGTATATCTAGAAAAATAATAATATTTCATATTTACTGTATTTTTACTATTTTTAAATAAGCTACCATTTTCAACAGCATATTAGTTTTGCTGCATAAAACCTTCATAAAATCTTGAGATTTTAATGGTACTGCCATTGACTACTGAAAAAAAAAAAAGTTTAGAAAACACAGATGCACCTGTTGTACAGTATAATCTCTGATGTATGGGAAAAGCACACGCTCCTCTGAGTGTGTGTGATTCAGAAACCCCCCCAGACACAGAGGGCCGCCTGTGATTGGACGTCTTGAAGGCCGGGCTATATGCCAGGGAAGCATGAGCAATACCGTGTAGGAAAACATGGGGTGTTTCTTACTAGATCCCAGATGTGTAGACGGGCTGCATAGCCTGGTAGATCTTGAGGAAAGGGCGGCAACCTGAGAAACCATGAGAGAAAGTGAAAGAGAACAAAGAAGGCGTTACTAGAGCTCTAGAAGTGGAGTATCTAAAGGGCTAATCACATCTTCCTTTTGGAGTCTCTATAACTCTCTCAGATCCTGTTCATATGCTTCTCTGAAGATATACAAGGCGAGAGTTTTTTATAATGTTTATAGAATGTTTACAGGTATTTACATGCATCTCAAATGTACTTCCTAAGAATACATGTGATTGGATTTTGTCGAAGAGAGTGTATGAGATATCATAACTACATGCATAATTTATTTAAGCTGGCCTTCTATTAAAGGTGGGGTAAGTGATTTCTGGTAGCCAATGTTGACATTGAAATCACCAAAACAAACACGCCCCTACCCCAAAAGGGTCTCACCCCTATTTTGTTAGCTCCGCCCCACACATACGTACGCAAACCAGGCAAAGATTAGTTCTGTGAAACAAAGCAAAACCAATGTTACACCATGTCTACACCGGACACGAGTGGCACGGCGCGACAATATACTATGGAACTCATTATAATCAGTGATGCTGTCTACACCATAGATACTGTATATATACATATCTATGGTCTACACTGGATGCAGCACGACACTACAAATCCCCGACAGAAAACTGCTGCTGCATTCTATTCATGATGTACTGACACAAATTTCAAATGTTTTTCAACGGTCACTTTGTCGTGTCCAGTGTACTAGACAGACTTTAGCGGTCGCGGCGCAGACATGGTGTTACTCACCTATCGAGAAGAAACAAAGCAACCTCGGTGTCCGATCGCAGGCCTTCCGCTCCTTGAGTACTCTCTAGCGCTGGAAAGCCGATCCAATATTTACATGGGTCCTACTTCTTGCCTTAAGCCTTCTTTTGTTCCTCAGACGTTTTCCTCTTTTGTTTTTTATCCGCCATCTCTATCTTTCTGTCGCTCAGCTCGGCTAATGTCCGTCCTGTGCACTGAACCCTCTCTCCTCCACATCATGAGTAGACACGCCCCTTACTGCTGATTGGCTACAAGTTTGTTTCGCTAGTCGGCCCGAATCAGTTTTCTAAAGCGTTTTTGAAAACTCGCTTACCCCACCTTTAATTAACTGAACTTTGTTGATATCACTCAAACGTAAGACAATGAATTTACTGTATATAGTTGTAATTGTGTTGATTGGATGGTTTTCTTTTAAAGTAATGGTTCTCAAATTTTGAAAGGTGGTGGACTACGAAAAATCATAACCACTTAAACCACTAACTAACTAAATAAATAAATAAATGTACTATTTCTGTATCCAAAGTAAATGAAAAAAAAGCAATAAGCCCAGTGAAGCCGTGGTTTACAGTAAATTTATAACAGCTAAGGGGGTTTCAGGCACTCCATTTCAGCGGCCATCTTTGAAACGCCTCTCGGGCATGCAAGTGCACCTCCTATCTCTTTGAATGGGGAAACATAAAATTCTCCAAAACTCTTCGCTAAGCTTACGATTAAGTTTCATATTTGAATTTACCAAAGAAATCTGACAACAACTGTGTCATAAATGGTGTTTCAAATAGCCAAATAGCGTTATAAAAAGCTTATTTTTCAGGCTAGATCAGCCAGTGGGCATGCGCAGTCCTAAGAGTACACACTGACTGTCTGACTGTTCCTATAGCAACCGGGACTTCTAATGGTAGCTGCAGTGATGCGCTGACTTTACCGATTAGCGATTGGCTCTTTCATTCAGAAGGCGGGCTTCCTGCAATTGAGCGGCCATATTGAGCATTGCATTATTCCCCATTCAAAACAATACGAGTGACACGTCTTGGCTATTCTATAGTCTTTGGCAATGCGCCTAACAATGCCACTTAGATGTTATAAATTCACTGTAAACCACGGCTTCACGGGGCTTATTGCTTTTATAAAACGGTTATTCCATATACGTAGTAAGGTTTCACAGAATAAAACAGAGCAAATAAAATGTAATGATATTAATAAAAACAGTACCACCAAAACAATCTAGTTCCTCAGAAACAGTTGTGGTTCCAACAAAGTGGTTGCCGAACAACACACAGAAGTAAACAAAGGTGTATGTTCATAGTGTAATTTACAACAGCTTCGAACGCAGCTTAACCAATCAGAATCAAGGACCGGAACTATCCGTTTTATAATGTATAATGTTCTTACATAATTGATATCATTACAGTGTTGTTTTAGACCCTACTGACTTATATTGTATGGACACAATTTTTTTTTTTTAAATACATAAAAAAAAAATTAATAATTGTAATTATTTTGGGGTGAACTATGCCTTTAAAATAATAAGATAATTTATCGCTATGAGTTCTTTAATCAGTAAAATCGATTCAATATTGGTGCTTTTTATCCATAATTTTATTATTATTATTTAAAAAAAAAATTATTTTCTTTTTTTCTATTTTTAATCAGCTGACCATTTGGAAACCTTTACATAGCACTGATTTGAGAATCAAGCTGCACGTCACTGTCTAGGGAGGATGGATTAATTTACACTACAAATGCGATGCGGTCACATGTGTTTCTAACTACCTCCGACTCTGGTTTCAATGATCAGATCACAAAACATTCTGGACCCCGTCTACACCTGTATTTAGCGCTGACCTCTTGTGATTGGATCACCCGAGACGTGTGTAATAGAGCAGCATGTTGTCAGTCTGACAGGGAGGCGTCAAAAGCAGCGGGAGTCGAGACGGACCCCTGAAACCTGCCTTCAACACCTCCGGCAGTCGCTGACAAACGGCCAACAGTCATGTCAGCTTACCTCCTTTGGACTCGAAGTTTGGGATCCCGTGCATGATGACGTGGTGCAGAAACAGGGGCTTGTTGTTGATCTTGATGCGGCCGGAGAGCAGACCGCTGAAATACTGCACATACCTACAGCAAAACAAAAGATTATCACAAATAACAGAAGCAAAACAAATTAGTGGAACACACTACACACAAGATTACAGACAGCTGGGGAGGATTGAGATACGAAGAGTCTGTAACAGGGGTATCAAATTACTATTATTTCTGTATCAAGTAATTTAAAAAAATTATAATCAATAATAATTAAAGCAATCAGAACGATAAATGTACAGTATGATGGCATTCCCAAAAGTGCATGTATTCATGTCCTAGGCTTTGAGATCATCCTTTTTATGCTTTCTCTGATAAATACAAAAAAAGTAAATAAAATACAAAAACTATGAAAAAATAAAAAACACAATATATAAAATATGCATATCTAAAAACTTACAGTATATAAAATATAATGATATAATGATATGAAATATAATAAAAGTTTACAATAAGTAGTTATATTATATATAGTTATAATATAAGTAGTTTTATATTATAAAATATACAATTTTACAAGTTTCAGTTTGTTAACATTAGTTATGACATTAGCATTAATGAATAAACTACAAATATGTTTAAAGCATTTATTAATCTAGGTTGATGTTAATTTCTAAATATACTATAATATAATAAAAATGTACAATAAGTAATAATATGATAATAATATATAATACAACAAGTTTTCATTGGCTAGCATTTATAAAGGCATTAGCATTAACGCATGAACTAACAATACTTTACAGTATTTATTATTATAGGTTAATGTTGATTTCTGCATATACTTATACACTTTTAAAAAATGTAACATTGTATAAATTAACATAAGTTACCGTTAACATTTGAACCATATTGTAATGTGTTACCACGAACAGTATATGCTTACAAAAATAAGTATATCTAGAAAAATAATAATATTTCATATTTACTGTATTTTTACTATTTTTAAATAAGCTACCATTTTCAACAGCATATTAGTTTTGCTGCATAAAACCTTCATAAAATCTTGAGATTTTAATGGTACTGCCATTGACTACTGAAAAAAAAAAAAGTTTAGAAAACACAGATGCACCTGTTGTACAGTATAATCTCGCGGAGTGTGTGAAAGTCTTAGGTTTCAAGCAAAAGACATATTCAGGAGAGTCATATTACATGACATACTACCTAAACTGTTGTGAAGACCATTTAGGGTCATGAGACATTTTGATCTGCAGTTGTTTCCAATCTCTTAGCACAGATGTTAGCTTTTATAAACAGGAAAAAGCATTTTTCTTCTTGAAGGTTGAGGCCGTGTCCCAGGAGAGGGACAGTGCATTTCTGCATCTTCCTTGCTGAACGCCCGAGGCCTGGTTTCCCATGAACATTCACTTGTTCCTAAGCTCCTCTATTCCAGAAGAGCAGAAATCTGCTTCTTTCCACCTGGAGCAAAGCCCTTACCATGACTCTGCCTTTCCATTTTCCATGAAGGGAGCGCAAGTATGTGCCCCAATGAAATCTAGTTTTAATGAAGCCTGAAGTGCCAGTCCTTCCATACACAGATGGAATGCCTGATTCTGTAAAAGCAGCACATCCGTGGCCAAGTGTTCCCTTATGAGCCATAAATGTGTACTGAAGCACAAAGCGTATGTACACTTATATCAGCACCTTTGGGTTTGAAACTGTACAATGGAGTTCAAAAATCTGTGAAACTACTGGTGAAAATATTTATATTGTACATTCTTTTTTTAATATATCATTTTTCCATTCACAATCAGCATTGCGATCTTGCATCAATGGAAGCGAGAACATCTGACTGTCTAAGCAAAGAGTCATATGATCATTGCCACTTATTTTGCTTATTTGATTAGTGACCTAATAATAGTGCAGAGTATAAAATATTCCTTTTTGCACATAATTCATAATTATCCTTGTTTAGAAATGTTTAAACTACCAAGTTTGGTCTTGTTTTTGACTCCACTGTACATATAAAGCTAAACAGCAGAATAGATGACACTCGCAACCACTTACGTCTAATTATAACTCAGGAAATAACAACACAAATGGCCAGCATCCCAAACATGGCCTTCCAGCGTCTCTCCACCACATATTTATGAAATTATCATTCTTTAGGAATTCTGACATACATATCTTCCACAACTAGTATGTGCAGATTTGAGCGTTTGAGAAACGAGGATGAATTTGGCAAGATAAAAGCCTCCCAGTGTAAATTATTAATTACCTACTAAAGAAAAATATACAAAAATACATATATATTTATGCAGACACGCATACTTACCATGCAAAGTCTGGGGTCAGCTTGATTTTTTTGTTTTTGAAAGAAGTATCTTATGCTCACCAGTGCTGCATTTGTTTAATCAAAAGTACAGTAAAAATTTTGAAATATTATTACAACTTAAAATATTTGTCAAATGTTTGTAAAATGTAATTTATACCTGTGATGCAAAGCTGAATTTTCAGCATCATTACTCCAGTCTTTAGTGTCATATGATCCTTCTGAAATCTTTCTAATAGCTGCTCAACAAACATTTTTTTAATTTTTGTTGAAACAATGAAACATTTTTAAGGATTCTTTGATGAATAGGAAGTTTAAAAGAACAGCATTACTTTTAAAATAGAAATCGTAACGTTATAAATGTCTTTGTTATCATGCTTGATCAATTTAATGTGCCCTTGTAAAATAATTCATTTTTCACTGACCCCAACATTTTGAATCATAGTATACTATGTATGCCTATATAAATGTACGCCTTACTATTTTTGTTAGTAGTACAAAAAAAAATGTTGCAGTGAGTTGTAATGCAACTGCAGCAATAATTTGAACACATCTGATCTGAGACCAGTTGTAGTGAAAGATATATAATTTGCATGTACAATAGTGGCGGTCCTGAGGCCAGATCAGACATGAGGTGCTTCGAAAACCTTGGAGAGATTACGCAACATCAAGAAGTGATGATAGAATGAGATACCACACTGCCATAGGGTATGGTTAGATAAACAACACATAACCTAACTCACCCTAACAAACCTATACAGGCATCGTTTGCATGTTTAGGGCTGTGTTATCAGGAGGGTGAAGCTCATAAATCTGAACAATGGCTGAAGCTGAACGCTCACAATGAGGGTCAAACTCATAAAGCACAAAGATAAGAGGTCAGATGGGGAAAACAAAGCACCACTGACCTTCTCTGGGAGGGTTGACCCACAGGAAGCACTTTATCTTCATAAAAGCGCTTCATGGCGAACCTGTCCAGAGCCTGGTCTGCACTGCAGAGGCAAAGGAAACACACATTATTGTAAACGCTAAAAAAAAAAAAAAAAAAAAAAAACTTTCATAATAAGCATCTTTGTCTTGTTTTCCAGGAAAAGTATTTAAATGTGCTTCTTGAATTTACTGGAAGCTTTTAATTAATTAAGTAATTAGTTAATTAATTTGTTACATTTATATAGCGCTTTTCTGGGCACTCAAAGCGCTTTACGTGGAAGGGGAGGAATCTCCTCATCCACCACCAGTGTGCAGCATCCAGCTGGATGATGCGACAGCAGCCATATTGTGGCAAAATGCCCACCACACACCTGCTCATTGGTGGAGAGGAGACAAAGTGATGTGCTTCTTGAATTTACTGGAAGCTTTTAATTAATTAAGTAATTAGTTAATTAATTTGTTACATTTATATAGCGCTTTTCTGGGCACTCAAAGCGCTTTACGTGGAAGGGGAGGAATCTCCTCATCCACCACCAGTGTGCAGCATCCAGCTGGATGATGCAACAGCAGCCATATTGTGGCAAAATGCCCACCACACACCAGCTCATTGGTGGAGAGGAGACAAAGTGATGAAGCCAATCAGCAGATACGGGGATGGTTGAAAGGCCATGATGGTCAGAGGCCATCAGGATTGATTTCAAGATTTTATTGTTTGTTTTTAAGATTTTAAATGGGTTGGCGGCGCCTGCTTATTTATCAGAGCTTTTACATGTCCACACTCCTGTTAAAGCGCTGAGGTCGTCCAATCAGGTGCTCCTCGATGTTCCGAGAGCCAGGTTAAAAAATAAAGGTGACCGAGCTTTTTCAGTGGTGGCACCTAATTTGTGGAATAGTTTACCTGTACACATAAGAACTGAATTTTTAAGTCATTACTTAAGACACACCTGTATTCCTTGGCTTTTATTTCGAGCTGAGCTGAGACATTGTGATGCTTTTACTGTATTTGTCTTGTTTGTGTGTGTGCGTTTTTCCAGACATTGTTAAGCACTTTGGTCAACCATGGTTGTTTTTAAATGTGCTATATACATAAAATTGAACTGAACTGAAGAGGCCAATGGGCGAATTTGGCCAGGATGCCGGGGTTACACCCCTACACTTTTTCAAAGGACATCCTGGGATTTTTAATGACCACAGAGAGTCAGGACCTCGGTTTAATGTCTCATCTGAAGGACGGTGCTTTTTACAGTATAGTGTCACTATACTGGGGTGTTAGGACCCACACAGACCACAGGGTGAGCACCCTCTGCTGGCCTCCCAAGCAACTCTTCTAGCAGCAACCTAGTTTTCTCAGGAGGTCTCTCCTCCAGGTACTGACCAGGCTCAACCCTGCTTAGCTTCAGTGGGCAACCAGTCTTAGGCTACAGGGTGATATGGCTGCTGGACACATATTTTTGTTATCCATAAAATAGACTGAATAGACATGAATACACTTTTTGCATCAGGGATGAATTTGATCAGTACTTAATTTGAGTCTTGAGACAAATCCGCCTTTGTAAAGTGATGCGATTTGGCAGTTGTTTTTCCCGCTGGCACCCACTCATGTGTTACCTAACGCATGGCCGGTCTTGTGATGTGGGATTAAGGTCTTTCCATAATAAGCGCTCAGAGGAGCATCTTTAATTCAATAAACACAGACAGCACTCTGTCTACACGTCTTACCTCGCTGATATGTTGCTGTAATGCATGTACGCAGCCACAACTACCCCCGTTCGACCTCGGTTTCCCTGCAGGATGAGAGGAAGATGGGATTATCAATGAATGCAATACATTATTTCATGCCTCCATTATTATTATTTAATCCATTTTTTATTTTTTTTTAATCCATTTTTCAAATGTAAATCATATTAGTTTGTTTATTTTTATACATCTTACAATTAAGTGAACGTCTAACATGAAAAATGTACCGTTTATTTATATATTTATTACATTTTTATAATCAAACGGATACAAACAAAGCACATTTCTCAAGAATCAAGATTTAATACATTTACATGTCAATATAATATTTTTATAGTTTTTTTCTGTCCTAAAGATTTTTTTTTTTAACCCTGTTAGTTATTTGTAAAAGCCTTTAAAAGGAAGTGGCATCATCTTTTGTTGGGAAAACAGTAGCACAAATATTAGCAATTGATAAATTATGAGATGTTTTGTGGTATAAATTAGTATTACAAATCAAAACATTAAATTGTGTTGTGTGCAAACTTTAAATTAAATTAGTATGTATAAAAATATAAAAAAACATTATTTATTATTTATATCATATGAATGACAGCATATAAAAAACATTTTGTTAATTAAAATAAAATAAAATAAACTTAAACTTTATTTCAGTTAGTTTCCAAGGAAGCATTTCAAATTTTCAATTAGTTTAAGTTGAAGAACTAAAATTATTAAAACTGAAAAGAACAAAACTAAAACTGTAATTTAAAAAAATGTAAATACATAAAACGAAATAGTTAAGTATGTCTAATAAAACCAACAAAAAAACTAAACTAAATTTCTAAAACTAAACTACATTTGAAAATGTAAATGGAATATATCAAAATAAAATACTATAATGCTACATTATGTTCTAATACTAATGTAACACTGTTCCAGAGTTCAAAAGGTACTTCAGAGCACAAATGACCAAAACGTCACGATACATCAGGTCAGCAAAGAACTTAAAACAAACTATTTCATGTATGGTTTGAGCCATTTTAAACACACAGTTGTGTTCTTTCTGAATGAGTGAACATTTCCACCATCAAGCCATTGCCTCATGTTTCCACTGTTACAAAGAACAACACAAGCTGCCATAACAATGCAGTGTTTATGGTTTCCTGTTAAAAAGGCAGCATATTTGCGTTAAGACATCTCTGGCCCTTTATAAATCCAGATCACAACCTCTCTTGGCACTTCTTAAAGCTCTCACGGAGCTCTAGTAATGGGTAAGATGCGTCTTGAGGGTGTGGAAAGAGTCGGGTCTGTTTGCGAGCCATTGAGAAGGTAACCCACAAACTCCACAAGAGGCTGTTTTTCTGACGTTTATACTCACGGACAGAATCCCTTTCATTAGCGAGGCACTTAACGATACCGCTATCCACAAAAACAACAAGAAAAAATTTACAATCTAACTTTAAAACGTGTTCTCATAATTCTAATGTTTGTAAGTGGTAACCAGCTATGTGACATAACCAGATCAGAAGGATACATTCAAATGAATTCTTTAAGAAAACAGATTTGCTTGAACCTCAAGACAGGGTCAGGCAAAGGCTTTCAAAACAATGGCCAAGTATTAACTCTACAAGTAAAATCAGGCATGTTTTCTTACATAAAGACATTGCAATTGCATCATAAATCACACTGTCCAGACCACCATGACCTTTAATGACCCCACACCGTCCCAGTTTATTAAGAGCTGCCTTAGAATGCCATCTACTGACAAACCAATATGGCTGTTATTTACAGTAACTACAATGTGCAGATGAAAAAATTATTAGGCAAACACAACACTACGGCTCCGTTTCAAAACCTAGTGAGCTGTCCTGCTGGCTACTGCCTAGGGAACATCATAACACGCATCAAGCCTCATAAGATTCAAATCACAATGGATTTCAATAGAGTCAGCATGTTGCTAAACTAACAACACAATATTTTAATAAGCATTCAAAAAAACTTGTCTCTTATTAGAATAGCAATTTACTTATCTTTACTGATAGTTTTTTATTATTAAATTAAATAAATAGGCCTACTATAAATACAATTTTTTATGTAAAATATATATTTACATTTATGTATAAATTAGATTAAGCGATTGTCTGTAAATATAGATATTTATATTTTAATATAATATATTTAATATTACAATATAATATAATATTTATTTTAGTGATTTTTGGAGCAGCTTTCGTATCAGTAGCGCACTTATAAAATCTTAAATCCCATCTGACTAGGTTTTTTTTACATACTGCGCGACATTGTGACGTTTGTTGCTAGTGTTACCAAAAAACATGTCTCCCATTCCTAAAACAGAAAAAGCACAAATTAAACAGTACCTTATTGTGTAAGACCACCACATTGTGACTGTCAGCGTTCATCCAAGTGTCCATGGCTTTGCAGATGCTGCAGATCTTATCCAGGGCTGGAGCATGATGGTCCGGCCAGCCAAAATCCAGCACCTTACGCAAACAAACACATCGGCGCGTGAATAAGAACAAAGGAACAAACATCTCCACATTAGATAACATTAAAAAGTGAAAGTAAATACTACTTACTTTGGGATTCAGCTTGGAGATATCATAGCGCTTTTCACTGAGGTTGAAGAGCTGAAAAAAAAAAAAACATTTTTAAGTTAATAAAAATAATAAAACCAGAAATAAATATATATCTTAATTTAATAATAAAAATATATATAAGTATAATAATGAAAATAAAGTTACAAATAAATTATATGAATATAAAGGTTTGAATTATTATTTTTTTTTTTCCAAAGTCTGTGATAGTATTGCAACTACTAATACACTTATTTTAGTACTCAAAGATATTGAGTTTTGAGGTCTTACCAAGTAGTTGTCCCCATGTTTGGAGCGTAGCATGGTGGCGACCTCCTTTATGTTAGCGCTGTAGCTCGGCTCTTCTACATTACTGGGGAAGCTCACAGAAATGATGCGCTCTGTGATGTAGACCAGGTCCACCTCATAGTTTTCCTCCATGGCCTGGATCAAACTCAAGCTCCTGCAAAAACCAGAAGATCAGAGAATGGATAGAGAACTTGCAGTTCAGTTTACAGTTCATGTCTACAACCCCTGGTGTGCAACGAAGGCAATTCACAACTCGAGCACGTCGAGCAAGTCTTGTGTCTCAGCACATGACATCATGAAATCATTTTTTTCCTGAAGAACGCCTCACCTCAAACATGTCAGCACTGAACAGTCTATTAAAGCATATCTGATGTTCAGTATGGCTTGAATAAAATATAGTGGGGAAAGATTGATCGCAGAGATAAACAAAGGAGATATGAAAATATCCTGCATTCCATGTGTGCAGCAGGGCAGACCAAGGAAAACAATTTGGTCACTGGTGAGGCGTAAGCCTGCCAAGGATGTAACCACAATCAGGACCCCATCTGTGACCTCACTCTCTCCTCAGGTCTGGATTTCAAGGCAATCAGAGAGAAGTAGAGCCATCTTTTAATCTATGGCTTTGTTTCAAAACCTAGTGAGATTCCTAAGTAGGCAGCATTTCAGTGTGCTCCCAAATTTGTTTTCCAAAAGGTAGAATGCATTGTGACAAGCTCTATTGCAATCAATATCTTAAAAGAAAACTAAATAAAATAAATAAATAAGATTAAAAAAAATAAATATAATAATATATATATATATATATAATGTGTCAATATTATTAGGCTTACATTTATTTATTATAAATATTATTATAAATAAATAGTATATTAATGTATTATTTATTTATTATATTTATCTATCTGTCTGTCAGTCTATCTATCATGTATTATATATTATGTATTATTACTATTATTATATTTCATATTAATATTAATTCAATACATGTTCAATATCCGTACCCACTGTATATATATATATATTTAATATTTGATTATTTATTTATATTATACAATATAATAATAATAATAATAATGTATTTTGTATTACTATTATGGTATTTATATATTCATTCAGTACATACTGTATGTTCTGTATAATGAAAAACAGACTCTCATCCAATAAATATGCATTTTTGTGTTTATTTTAGTTTTTATAGTTTACTTTTTTAACATTTACTTTGTTAGTTTTGCAACATGCTACCACCAAGCATTTTACTGAAATCAATGAGCTTGCTTAGGGTTCACTTGAATAGTGAGCAGTGCTATTTGTACAGTGTGCTGCCTTAAAAGCCAACAAGTAGGGAGCACAGAGTAAGGCAGCTCACTATGTTTTGGAAGAGAGCATACAAACCATGAGTAAATGAGGGCCAAAGTGTTTGAACTCGGGCAGACTAGCTTTTGGAAAGATACCTGTTGGTGAGGCCCATTTTTAGCCTTGAAAATCTGGAATCTGTCATGTTTTCTGGGCATTGCAGCCACAGTAAATCATGTAAATCCCTCCATGGCTGATTTTAATAGAAAAGCGGCTTGCATTCAGTGCATGCTGGATAAATAAATGTAAATAACACATGATTGTGAGTGGTACATGACATATAAACATTGTACTTGCACCACAGTCTGGGAAAACATGCACAACATTGCACAACTCTCAGGAGATTCTGGCTGATCTCAGTGTGTGGACAATACAAGGCATAGCAACCCCCTAAACAGTCCTTTAATGTTAAGGATTTCCCCCGATCCCACAATCATTTTGGAAGCCCAAAAGTTTTGTGCATTAATTCCCTTTTAAGCAAGCATATTCACCAAGCACAAATAATCCATCTTCACCAGGTTCTAAGTCTATTTGTCTATTACTTTCATACTAAAATCAGAAGTAGATATTCATTTAGGCCCCATCCACACGGAGACGCGTTTAGCTGTATATGCATAAATTGTGTATCGTATAGGCCTTTCGTCTAGACAGATCCGGCGTTTTGGGTGAGAGAAACCGATATTTTTTTAAACTTTAAATTTTTTTAAACTGGGTCCCAGAGTGGATAAATCTGAAAATGCAGCCCTTGCGTTTTCGTGTGGACAGTGAATCCGTATATTTTCTGAAACGATGACGTCATCAGCCCACGTCTCGCCCCTTGTCACCGCTACATCATGTAACAGCAACAAAAACATGAACAAACACTGAACGATTGTCTTTTTATTAACTAACATTAACACAGATTCATAAATGTATTGTTCCATGTTCGTTAGTATACCGCGCGCAAGGTATATGTGCATAGTCCAAGTCTTCTTCTCCATTTTTAGTGCATCTCTGCGGCAGAATTACAACACCACATGATGGTCTGGCATGTATACTACATTGTTTTGTGTCGGTTTCGTGGTTTCGTGCGGACGCAGATATTTCTTGAGACAAGGAGAAAAAAAAGATTGGATAGGGAAAGCTCTGGCTTCGTGTGGACGTAGCCTAAGTGATGATAAAATTATGGCAAAGGAGTAGATGATTTCAGGTTTGTGCATCTCAGATGCTTTTCATAGATTATGTGGGCATGTTTGCACTGTTACCTGATTTGCACATGTCCTGAGTTGAATGGTAGCTAAAACAACACAGATAGCGCATGCAAATAAAACAGCGCAATCAGCGGGTGCAATTCAGTCTCCAGAAATGAACCAGAGTACAGTATCTACTGCACAAACTCCATCTACCAATGAAAACAGGAATGCGCTTTTTGGCAGAAAAACAAAGGGTCCCAAGGGAGAGTTTCCCATAAAAAGAGACAAATAAAATAGCAGCCCATGTAAATAAAAAGCAAAAATTCCCCCTGGCTGAAATGGGCTATTTGTAGTGGTGAATTTCACAAAGCGTCTTCTCACAGCCTGGCATGAACACACCCAACAGCTGAGAGACATAAGACCATCGGAATGGATCAGAGATCTGTTACATAACGCAAGATTAATCTTTCATTTGATTTGATTATTCTTATCTTTTGGTTTGCATCCGTCGAGTTCCAAATAAAAAGAATAATAGAATAATCAAGTGAGATGAAGTACATTTGACTTGTGTAGAAGAATCCAAAAATAGCCATTACCACATTTTTTATGTAATATACTGTATAAACTTTGTTTTAGTTTACCTTCCATAAATACTGAGATATAAATGGTTACCATTGTATACAATGGCACAAACAAACCCAGGTTACCACTCTAAAATAAATATAGAGAAATAAATATATTTAGTATTTTTTTAGAAAGATAAACAATCCTAAAAGTTGTGTGATTTTTTTTTTTTTGCACTTTCAAAAAAAGTTTTTTTTTTTTCCACATAGCCTATTCCGTTGCATATATTCTTCATTTTCCTTATAGAAATTAATGCGTAAATATGGTAACAAGGATTTGTTTTCAGTGCCTCCTTTACTGCCTGTATCTATAGCAAACGCTCAAGCAAATCACTCAAGATAAACGTGCCGTTATTTATCTACTATACTGTATGTGGGAGAGAAGCCCTATTAGGACATCGTAACTTATCTCTGGAGATTGTGTAGATGCTTTAAAAAGTGTTTATTCATCGTACTCATAAACTGCAATAAAAAATGTGAGACTGATCCAAGCAGAGTCCAATGTCAACCGGTGCTGGATTTAGGAATGCTATGAAGATCCCTTGAGATGTTCACTATAGCAGCATATACAGCAACACATGAGATATTGACTGAACTGATTTCTGATGAAGACAAAGACATCTCTTACTTAGATGGCCTGCGTCGAGACTCCATGCTCTTGGAGGATTTGGTTGAGCCCTAAAAGAAAAGAAAATTCTAGTTAGGATCATGAAAATGTAGTTGAGTAAAGCCAGTGTATGAACTAGATTTATGCTTCCTGAAGGAAACAGTCAGACAAAAACAGAGGTAAAGTTTTAGGCCATCAGAGCCGATTTCCCATTGTTTTCTGTTGGTTAAACACAACGTTTTAAAAAAAAATCTGAAAAAGCACCTGCAGGGAGCTTCATGATCACATGTAACGAATTGCATGCTGCCGCGTGAAAAAATGTGCATCCTTAACGGCCACATCTGTATGAAAATCAATACAGTGCAACAGACACAACGTCTATGCACTGTAAATGTGCATTTACACTATCGCTCAAAAGTTTGGGATCAGTAAGACTTGTAATGTTTTTAAAGAAGTCTCTTCGGCTCATCAAGGCTGCATTTATTTGATCAAAAATACAGAAAAAAACAGTAATCTTGCAAAATGTTATTATAATTTAAAACAATGTTTTCGATTTTTAATATACTTTAAAATATAATTTATTTCTGTGATGCAAAGCTGAATTTTCAGCATCATTACTCCAGTCTTCAGTGTCACATGATCTTCAGAAATCATTCTAATATGCTGATTTATTATCAGTGCTGGAAACTGTTCTGCTGCTTAATATTTTTCTGGAACCCGTGATACTTTTTTGAATAAAAAGTTAAAAAGAAGAGCATTTATTTTAAATAGAAATATTTTCTAACACTATACACTACCGTTCAAAAGTTTGGGGTCAGTAAATTTTTATTCTTTCTGTTTTTGAAAGAAATTAAAACTTTTATTCAGCAAGGATGTGTTAAATTGATAAGAAGTGATAGCAAAGATGTATATTGTTAGAAAAGGTTTATATTTTGATTAAATGCTGTTCTTTTTAACTTTTTATTCATCAAATAATCCTGAAAAAGTATCGCAGTTTCCAAAAAAAAATATTTGGCAGCGCAACTGTTGCCAACATTGATAATTCTAATAAATCAGCATATTAGAATTATTGAATGACACTTTATACTGGAGTAATGGCTGATGGAAATTCAGCTTTGCATCACAGAAATAAATTATATTTTAAAGTATATTAAAATGGAAACCATTATTTTATAATGTAATAACATTTTGCAAGATTACTGTTTTTTTCTGTATTTTTGATCAAATAAATGCAGCCTTGATGAGCCGAAGAGACTTCTTTAAAAAACATTACAAGTCTTACTGATCCCAAACTTTTGAGTGGTAGTGTGCGTCTAAATACAGCTGCAAGACAAGATCGGAACTGCACACAGTTCTAAATGCCGAACATTCTATCAATGGAAGTCAATGGAAGATTCTCAAATATTAATCTTTATTCTATAAGCATACATTCTGAAAATCCATAATTTTTTAAATGGTTGATATAATGCTAATATATTCACAAAACAATTAAATGACCATAAAGTTGTACAACAAATAATTATATTATTTTTTCAAAATTCTATTCTATATTCTATATTCTATGTATATATATATATATATATATATATATATATATAGTTTGGAACTGACACAACATACAGCAAACTCTCTGTTTAGCCTATGCAGATAATCTCAAAATTACCAAATCTTTTTCAGCCTGGCTGATAATGTAGTCTATCACTAATAATGATCTCACAAATATGACAGTTTCCAGATGTTTTTAGCCCATTTCCTGTTTAAAAATGACCGTAAACCAGTTATCCTCAAGGGAGGTTCACTGTTCATCTCCAGAACTCAGGCTGTTCTACTGATTACACCAATGACGAGGCCATTTGTTTCAACAGTTACTTTTAGTTTGTGTTTATCTGTATGTAAAACTGTGTTGATACAGTCTGAAAAGAGCTGATGTGAGCGTGTAGGTCTGTATCTAACACTGAGCATGTCCTCTTAGCTGTATATACTGTAAATGCAATGACAGCTTGTGAAGTGAGGGATGAAATAAAATGGATTTCACACAGGAGACACTGAAAGGTGTGTCATCTATTCACTATACTTGGTTTAGTGTGGGTAGTGGAACAAAAACACACTTTTCACCTGTAAAATTACATTTAGAGGCTAAGAAAAGTCAAAGTGTTAATGGTCTCACAAAAGAAGGATAAGCCTTGAAAGATGCGTGGTTTACACTCACCAGCTAAATGACATACTAGTGCATGACTGACATGACTAAAAAGGAACAATGCTTACTAAGAAAACCCAGAATCCAACGTATAATTACACACAGTGCTGGGGCCTTTTCTAGAAACTGTATGGACTTCGCATGTGGTTTCCCATATGTAGCAGTCTTAGAATAGTATAGAACAACTTAAAGGAAATGAAATGATGTGAAAATTTCAAGTTCAAATGTCGCCAATAAGAAAACAACACACTGGGGTTTGAATCCGTGGAATTTGTTGGGAACTGGGAAATTGCTTAATGAGTATTGCCTAGCATAATATTTTAAAAGCAGTACATAAAAATTAATTTACTAAAGAAATTACCAAGAACATACTGTCTTAACAAAACCCATTTGGAATTTCATTTGGTTGAGAAAAGAAAATGCAAAGGGCATAGCAAAATTATTGTTGGTTTTCCTAAACCAATTTGCCATTGGTTAGCAAATAGATAGTCCCACCCCAAACGCTTGCAATTGGTCAATGCTGCAGTGTGGGACTGGTCAAGATCCAAAAACCAAAACCGTTAAAAATTGCACACACATCACCTAATTGCCAAGACTTTTCCAGGTCTGGAAATCACAAAACTAACCGTGGGAACCCTCAACAATTTATTTAATGAATTCTCTAATCACTTGAAGAAACAGTCCTCCTAAAACGAAATTCTGTCATGATTTACTCCTCATCATGTCATTCCAAACCTGTATGATATTTTTAAGAAAGTGTCAAGTGTTTTTGTCCACGCAATGAAAGTCAATGGGGTCCAAAACAACACTGACTCACATTGTACGCACAAAAACACCAATCTAAAATATATTGTTACCACAGAAGAAAGTAAGTCATACAGGTTTGAAACAACATGAGGGTGTTACAGAATTTTAACTGTTGGGTGAGATGTCCCTTTAAAGAGCATTCATATTAAAGTAAAATGTTCCCACAGCGTTCATTTCCTAAATAATTTTCCTTTCCAAGAATCCAGTGAAATCTATTACAATATTGTTTGCACTATTGTATAGTATTTAGAGCCTAATCGAGCTTTCAATGAACAGACTGTAAAAATCCATTAACACATTTTGTAGGGTAACACACTTTTGTGTGTATAGATTACTGGGCCAGGCCATTATGAACGATCATAAAACACAAGGAAATACAAATAAGCCATACTAAGAGAGACTGCCAAAGTTGCTCACTTATAGCCCGAGAAAGCCATTGTGACACACTCGAGTAAAACACCCTGGCATTGCAAACCCCCTCTATCCATCCATAGGGTCCACCTTCCATCTCTCGCCACACGGTGCCCGGCTCCAAAAACATTCCCTTAATCAGCCGATAATTGCGACCCCCAGAAGGACAGCCAAGAATGGGTGGGTGGGGGGTTGGAGAGGGTCTCAACCAGGCTTGATCAAAACCAGCTGGAAACGCTGCTTTCGAGCAGGCCCGACAAATGAACAATCAGAGAGCACAGGGACTAAAGTGAGGGAGAGCTTTGAGGAAAAAGTTGCCTACAAGACCTACAATCCAGAAAGGAGCAAAAGTTCGGTGGAAACCCGAAGGCCTACCTTGAACAGGTAACCCGTACTCCACCTCCAAGCATCGCGAAGGGAGGACAAACGCCTCCGTAGAGAGCCGCTGGGATTCATGGCTGGGAATTGGTCCCTTCTCCTCTCAGTCCCCTTTTCCTAAAGCGCGGCCCACGTTCCCAGCTCTATTTTGGTTCTGTGCTGTGCCGAAGATGCCGCATGCCTGGCGTCAAACTCAAGCGGACCGCAGCTTTCTTCCTTCTCCCACTCGCAGAGTTACTCTTTCCCTTGTTTTGTTCCCTCCCGCCTCCTTCTCCGGCCCCTCCCTTTTCCTCGGCACTTCTCCCCTCCCTCTTTCCCATGCTGTGTGTGTGTGTGCTGCTGCCACCCGCGTTTGTTTGGATCTTCGGTCTAGCCTTTGCTCCCTCTCCGGGTCACACACTCAGCAGCTGACTGGAGGAGATGATCATCCCGACCTCAATGCTTCAGCTATTCACAGTTGTGTCACCTCCAGTAAACCATGGCCTATCACCTCCTTTTCCACTAGAATACAAACGTATGGTTTTCTTTTTCATTTAAAGTGGTCAAATCAAGTTATGCATAGTTTTTATCCCTGAGGTCCACTTAGGATGCTAAAAATAGCCGTAATTTATTTTTCATGAGTGTTTTCCATCCTCTCGCTGACCTTGAAGCAAGCTATGTACTTTTGCTGCCATGTCTAAAAGAGATGTCTATGTAAACCTTCACTTTGCATGTGAAATGAACCCCTTTTACAGAATGTAATGGCGTTTCCATAGTTATCAACAACTGCAAATCTTACAAAGTATTATTATTATTTTAAATAACTACATAATGGCCTTTTACAGTCTTTGAATGCTATAAAGATTTTATTTCCCTACACTGAAAAAAAACATGTGTATGATTTACTTTGAAACAGTTTTCACTAAGAAACTGCTTATACATTTCAGAAATAATTACATAGAAATGACAAGTATGACAATTACATGTACCATTAAATTACATAAAATTTTGTCTGAAATAGTATTTTCTTGTAGCATTTTATATTTTCATTTAAAAAATGTGATGTACATTTATAATATTACACTTTGTGTTACACTAACTTGACATTAAATTACTGTATGAGTGATTCTAAGCTGAAGGAGGGACGGTACAGCTTTCTCTTGTCTGACCACTATAATCAATCTCTTGATATTTTTGTCCTCTTTTGGAAAGTCATTGAAATGCTGTTGTACTATTTCTACTGAAGCAAATGGGAACACAAAAATGTATATTTGTTCTAGTTTCCATTCAACACTATAGAAGTTCACCCAACTATGATGACTTCCACTTATGAGAACCCCAGAAATGTGAAAAGGGTCCATGAGATTCAATGATTTTCTGCACTCACACATTGGTTGCACATTTTCTGCCAAGTCTAATACAGATTTAACTGCCTTGTCTTTCAGCAAAAGTCTTTCCAAAAGCCTGCATCATATTGTGACACATTCACAAAACACATCTGCACTGAAATGTGCTGTGCACACTGTTAAATCCCATTTCGATTAGCTTCAAAGCATATATATATATATATATATATATATATATATATATAAATATTAGGGGTGACTGCGAATAGTCGACGATTCGATAGGAGGAGCCTGATTCGACTCCCAATTTCACAGTCGAGGAGTTATGATCATGCCATTTTGGCTATATGGGGATGCTCAAATGTCTGATTTTACATAGAACTACCGGTTTTCTCCCAGTAAGTTAATATACATAGTGCTGTAAATAAGAATCTGAAAAGAAAGAAGCTTTAAATAAACATTTTAATGTGCGTGAATAAATCCAACCACCCCTATAGATTCAAGTTTCGCTTTCCATAATCTGTGACCGACAGAGGAGCATCTCGGCGGCAGTGATTTAAAACTTTAACAAGGCTCAAATTGACACAGGCAGAGTGAAAGACTCGATTTTTTTTTATCAGGTAGGGTACAAGTGATTTCAAAACATTTCAACCAGTTTATATCGTGTATATATTATTTATCTCATATAAGATGCATTTGGTTGAGTTACGCTGCAGTAAAGCGCTTCATTGTAGTAAGTTACAACGGTGATTATCTCTTCAGCGCGCAGCGTGAGCAAGACAAACAACAATGCAGAATATTAATAACTATGACTGGGACTGTCATATACATAACATTATAATGAGAACACTATTATAATAAAACGCTGTGAATTTTTAGAGTTTAGTTGCTGTGTGTTTCTGCACGTTGTTGCGTGAAGAACGCGTCCATAAAAGGAGTTCATTCAGAGCCGCACAGACACATTCATGTGCATTCGGGGCATTTTGTGCAGATAGCTTATGAGTTGCAATTAACGTTATGTTGTATAAATTACGAAGCGTATACTATATGAGAAAAATCCCATTGATTAAACCCTGCTATCATATGCTTCATTCTACTGGTCATCTTCAGCGAGCGCAGCTCAAAACAGAAACGCAGAACATTAATAACTACTGTCATATACATAACGTTATAATGAGAGCACTATCGTAAAAAATGTTGTGAATTCTTAGGGTTTAATGTTAACTATCTTATAATCAAAACATAAAACATTATTTACCCCGTTTGTATCTGCAAGACGTCCGTTACACCTATATATATATATTAGTGCTGTCAAACGATTAATCACTATTAATTTCATCCAAAAGAAAAGTTTTTGTTTACATAATATATGTGTGTATACTGTGTATATTTATTATGTATATATAAATACACACACACACAGTATATATTTTGAAAATATTTCCATGTATTTATATTCATATAATTGATATTATATATATACATATTTTAAATATATAAACATAACATTTTTTCTTATATATATACATGCATGTGTGTGTATTTACACAGTACACACACAATATATTATATAAACAAAAACTTTTATGATGGATGATCGTGATTAATCGTTTAACAGCACTAATATATATATATATATATATACACATACATATGGAGAGTTCAGATGCAAAAGCTTCTAAATGCCATCTGAAATTTTCGTCTAAAATTAGCATTTTTATCAGGCTCCTACATTTATGTTCAGTTATTTCACTTTCATTGCATAGAAATATATATATATATATATATATATATATATATATATAAAATGTTGAGAACAAACATCAAAAACAGAATTTTATGAATCCTTTCTTTACTCTTGCGAGTTCTATTGTTTATAAATAAAATAATCTGTCCAACTTCCTCTATATTGTCTGCCGTGGCTGGATGAACCAAATTGTGAAACCTGAATAAGCGCTGTTGACGTGTAAATGTGGGAAGTTGTATGCTAATGCGATAATCGTTTTGACGTCATAATGTTGTAGAAGTTCAGAAACAATTTTTGCACATTTTTCTTCAATAAATGCTCTTTTTGTACTAGGAAGAAAGTTTTGAGTTCTCAGCATTACAGTATGCTTTCACAGTACAATGAACTCTTTATCTCAAAAGATGAGGAAAATGTGATTCCTCATAATATGACTCATCTAAATCAGAGCCAGAACGAATAATAAGTCCAATGGCTATACTCAAACCAGAGACACTTTCAAAATATCTCTATCACAGTCACTGCTTCAGAAGGAGAATTACGGTCTAAATGAGAAATGAGAGAAAAAGACAAACATGTTATCAAACTCTGTTTGAAAAATAAGCTCTGAACTAAAACGAAAAAGCACGCCACAGGAAGTCATATGACAAACTGAGATTCAAAGGGTTTGTTATTGTGAATCAAAGACGTCCGCAGAACCACAACTAAGAGATACCCTAGAGGTGAGGGTGGTGCACATCTCCCATGATGCCTCAAGAATGAGTAATACTGCCCGACACAGCTGCAAACACGCATTGCTCTAAACATCTAGAGAGCTATATTTCACATTATTTACAGAAATGCAAAATGCCAAGAATAACGTAGCATGATGAATGGCTAACAAGATATTTTAATTCACCGCAATATCCAATGGTTTGGCATCAGGAGCCTATAGAAATCAATCTGAAATAATAAAAAATGCAAAGGGGACCTAGAACACAATCACGTTGTGTTTAAGGTTGCTTGGTTAAGTCTCATGAGGGAGAAACTGGCTGTGATTTCAATTCAGCAACTAAAAGGTTTCTAAAACTGGGCAGGTTTCTAAAACAGTGTTTTGGGTGGCACATTTCTGTCCAATTGATTAGAGAGGGAGACCAATTTGTACATGGCATGTTAATTAACCACCCAAAATGACTTCCAGTCCGAAACGGCAACAACAATCAGCAGTGTATGGAGAGGATTAGGGGTTTATACACAACACACGTTTTTGCAATTGTATTGCAAATGTCCAGGGAAAATATTTTTACAAACTTTACTTGATGTGTAATCATCTTAAAATACTATGCACATGTCATTCAAAATAGCAAAATGTAATGCAATAGTCACAGATTTGACTACTTGAATCTACAATTAAAAAAAAAAAAATCTCTCTCTCTCTTTTTTTTTTTTTTTTTTTTTAAATGACTGTCTGTTCAAAATCCTGTTTGGAAAATGATACTTCCTTTCTCAAGCGAAGTAAGATCCAGAATTCTGGCAAATATTTTATGCTGATCTGTAAGTGAATCATTACACTGAATAAGCTGCATGGATGATGCGTTTTGACCGTGACAAACTCAATTTAAAGAGGACATTACACAAAGTTCCTACTCGCATATATAGTAGAAAATCACAAAGTCACAGCCAGTCCCACACAGAACATACGCATGTAGAAAATTCACCGATTACCGCAGAATTCAAACGGCAGTCATTCACACTTTAACGCATCCCAAACCCCTTACGTTTTTCATTTAATAAAAAAAATGTAGACTAATGTGTTACATTCAGCTACCAAGAATAAGTGAAATAATATACCACACCTGTTTTGTTAACACACCATTACAACTCTAAATAATGTACATTTTATATATTTAATATTTTAATAATTATATGAATTCACAATAAATTACATATAATATCATTATTTTTATTTGTAATATTTATCATTTATAATTCATTATTAATTAAGTAAATTAATAATGAATTATAAATTATAAATATTACAAATAAAAATAATAATATTGATAATTAATAATTAACAATATACTAATTATTAAGAGTGTTGCTTTGCTTGTCCCAGTGTAATTTTAGTATCACTGGTGTATTATATAGTTTTTGTTATTTTGAATTAGATTTCACTTTTATATTTTCGATTTCTGTTTTAAGCTCTTTTGTGTGTTTTGTCATTTTTATTTATTTTTATACATAGTTATACTTAAGTTTTACTTTGTTTAGTTTCAGTTATTGTAATACTAAAACTAAATGCTTTGGCACTTAGCTGAAATAAAATTCAAAAATAAAACTGATTTATTTAACTGTTTTTGTTTCAGTTAACAACAACAACCAAGGCTTGGCTGAGGGGAGAAAAATATCTGCAACCAGTCACTTGCAACAAAAAAAGTGAAAAGTGACGTGACATGTGGCCAAGTATGGTGACCCATACTTGAAATTAGTGCTCTGCATTTATCCCATCCAAAGTGCACACACACAGCAGTGAACACACACACACCATGAACACACACCCGGAGCAGTGGGCAGCCATGTTTATGCTGCGGCGCCCGGGGAGCAGTTGGGGGTTCGGTGCCTTGCTCAAGGGTCTCACCTCAGTCGTGGTATTGAAGGTGGGAGAGAGCGCTGTACATTCACTCCCCCCACCTACAATCCCTGCCGGTACGAGACTCGAACCCGCAACCTTTGGGTTACGAGTCCGACTCCAGCTCAATATTGTATCAATAAATAGATCAAATGATGTTTCAGAGGGATTATAAGAGTCTGTTTCTCTGTCCCTAAATCTCTGAACATACTCATGCTCATATGGATGGCTCCAAACGAAAGTCTGAATTTTATTTGGATCAAGGCAGTTAGTCATCCACAGCTGCGTCTGGTGTGAGTGATCTTCACCCAGGCATGAGGGGGGTGAGGAACGGGGTGGACGGAGGGGCTTCTGAGAGGGACTGAACACACATGCTTGAGCTACGACATCTCTTCCTCTGCTAATCAGTTAAAGTGACAGTTCACCCAAAAATGAACATTCTGTCATCGTTTATTCACCCTCATGTTGTTGAAAACCTTTCTTCTGTTGAACACAGAAGAAGATATTTGGAAGAATGCAGGTAACCAAACAGTCATTGACTTCCACAGTGTTTTTTTTTTCCCAATCTATGGAAGTCAATGGCTACTGTCAACTGTTTGATGATCAACATTCTTCAAAATAGCTTCTTTTATGTTCAGCAGAGGAAGAAACTCATACAGGTTTGGAACAACTTGAGGGCGAGTAAATAATGACTGAATTTACTTTTTAAGCGTACTGTCCCTTTAAAGCACATTCACTGGGCGGTCATTCTAGCCCCAGTGAGGCTGTGTTTAGCTAATCCAACCAATAATTTGAGCTTCAGCACTCCGTGAGGTTTAGACTGGTGAAGTTTAGACTACAGAAGCTGCATAGCAACAGTGTTCGCTAAAGACCTAAATATTTATATCTTCAAGCCGTTATTTCTGCAGCAATGTCAGTAATGACTTTACACTGTGTTCACACTGACCCAACAAACGCCAGCACTTCAAACATTCAGGATTTGGCTGTTGTACTTAGAACGTTGGAAACATAACCGTCATGTTCACACTGACCCAACAAGCTTGTCAATGTTCGCTGTTAAGATGGTGACTGAAAAGGAAAAGCTAGCAATTTAATTTCTTAAAATTCTATCTATAAATACTAGATAAATAAATACTAATAATATACATATATATATATATACATACATACATACATACATACATACATACATGTATATATATATATATATATTAATACATAATTATAAAATATTTAGTAAAATATTACAAAAATACAACATGCATAAAAATGAAATGTATCTTTTTAAATTAAAACTATTATAAGTGTTAAAATGAACATTTAAAGTGAACAGTTAAAGTGTACATTTCTATACATATGTATTAGTGCTGTCAAATTGCGATTAATCGCATCTAAAATTAAAGTTTTTTTTCTGCATAATATACGTGTGTGTACTGTGTATATTTATTGTGTATCTATAAAGACACACACATGCATGTATATATTTCAGAAAAATATGCTATTTTATATATTAAATATATGTATTTATAATATAAATTCCCAAAAAAAAACAACAACAAAAATCTAGTGCTGTCAAACGATTAATCGCGATTAATCGCATCCAAAATAAAAGTTGTTGTTTACATAATATATGTATGTGTACTGTGTATATTTATTATGTATATATAAATACACACACATGCATGTATACATTTCAGAAAAATATGTTATTTTTATATATTAAATGTATTTATTTATAATCTAAATTATATGAATATAAATATAGACATGTAAATACATGTAAATATTTTCAAAATATATACTGTATGTGGGTGTATTTATATATACATAATAAACATACACAGAACACACACATATTATGCAAACAAAAACTTTTATTTTGGATGCGATTAATCGCGATTAATCGTTTTGTTTGTATTGTTCTTGTTATTTTTTTTAATTATAAAATAAACAAATCACAAATACAAATGTCTTTAAATTAAAACTAATATAATGTAAATCTTTTTTGGTTTTGTATTGCTATTTTACTATAAAATTAAAATTCTAAAATAAATGTAATATAACATTTTATTTAAACAATTCTCAAATATAAATACAAATTAATTTTAAAATAAAATGTGTGTGTGTATATATATATATATATGTGTGTGTGTGTGTGTGTGTGTGTGTATTTATTTATTTAATTTATTTATTTATATATGCATATACATATACAATGTGTGTGTGTGTGTGTGTTTGTGTGTGTATATATATATATATATATATATATATATAATATTACATACTCACACACACATATATATAAAATGCATGTATTTAAAATGTGGCACTGGCCATACCGATGTTAAGAAAGCATGCATATACATGTCAATAGAGTTGTAAAAGACGGTTTGAAATACTCACTGTTGTCTCTATATGTTTCAGTGGGAGGTCATTGCTGGGGGCCTGTGGTGAAACAAACAGACAAGAAAGCAAGCAGTTAATACACTGACATGCACAAATGACTGAAAAGGCTTCAGGAAGTCTGCTTTCCTGGCACATTATATGTCAGTAGGACACCTGGGTGTTTGTTTTCTAGATTTATAACTCATTTAAATGCAATGAAAAATCACTCACTAATGTAATGATGCAGTCTTCAAATAATCTTAAGAGCAAAAAGTGTGTTAAAATATCACTATATTACTAATCATGTAATGTTATATTAACGCAAATAAACTACTCATAACTCAATGAACAAGCAAAAGTAAACAGCATGTTCCTACCAATGCCAAGGTCATGGGTTCAATTCCCAGGAAATGCATGAACCGATATATGGATACAATCATCTGCCAAATGCATAAATGTAAATGCAAAGTGTACACTATTGGTTAGGTAATTCTGTCATGCACTGATCAACCGGCATCAAAGAGTGAAAGAGAAGACATGGGCTGGCTCCAGTGTGTAGGTGCATCACTAAACAGCCTAGGTAAATATTTAGACAAGAGCGCATAGCTCCAGCGTCACTGTGAATCTGCCTGGTGGCCGAGAAGCACCATATACAGAAGTTTAGCACAGGATCCACAGCACAGTTTATTCCCCCGTCAATTCCGAGCCAGAGAAAAAGGCACTTATTTATGAGGCCTCTGGCCCCCAGGAATCTCTGATGTCATTGGCCAGCTCGAGTCTGGCTAGCCTCAGAATACCCATGTAAGTCTGAGATGGCACAAGAACACAAGAAATCACCATGAGGAGACGGCAAGACAGCATTGAGATCGCTATGTCCCGCTTGACTTTTCCAGTATCAGGCAACTCTGCGGTTCTTCGAACTACCGCTGAACTTGATGGCAAGGCTGAAGAAGTCAGGAGATATAATGTGTATAAAAGATGTCAGTGGCATCCAGGGAATCAATCAAAAATTACAAAAAAACGTAAAAAGGTGACTGAAAAGGAAAAGTTTAAATTATATATATATAAATAATTATATATACAATAAGTATATATTTATACTAATATAAGTAATTTATGTAAATATGTAAAACAAAATAATAAAATTTTTTATTTAAAATATATCATATTAAAAAATCAAATTACATATAATTTAACTTGCAATAATACAAATTTTTATTTAAAATATATCATATTAAAAAATCAAATTACATATAATTTAACTTGCAATTGCAATATATATATATATATATATATCACATAAAAATAAAATAACATTTCATTTAATTATAAAATATTATACAACAAATTAAAACATTTTAATTAATAATTTTACATTAATAATATTTTTATTTAAATACACACATATACACGTCATATATAAGATAAATACATATATTAAAAAGTATCCATTTAAAATTAAATTAATGTGATTTGATTAGAGTAATGGCTGCTGAATTAAATTTTTTTGTTGTTGTTTTAAATACAGGAATATATATTCAAATAGAAAACAGTTATTTTAAATTGTGATATTACTTTAAAATATTACTGTTTATTTATTTGTTTGTTTTTTTATCAAATAAATGTTGCCTTGGTGACTATGTAAGACTTCTTTCAAAAAAAGTTTAAAAATCATAATCATTCCAAACTATGGACTGGCAGTGTATTTAAAAGCATTTATTAAAAAAAAACATTCTGCTTTTTGTGATATAATGCATAAAAAAGATGTGACCGGCATCCTGGGAATTGTTCAAAACCTAAAGGAGATTCAAAACAGCCTCCGCTGAAAGGCGAAACCTCAGGCTTTTGAGGTCTGAGTGGTCAATGATGTAATGTGAATCATCAAATCTCTGTGTTCCGCAAGAGACCCTACATGTCTGTCTCAAATCCTGAGAAAAAAAATTTATGTCTTCCAAGAGTAATAAAGCTGGAGGGAAATTATACCCCAGCTGTAGAGTTTGCACTACTGCAGCCCCCAAAACGGCCTCCCAGAGCTGAGGCTCGACCGCTAACTAGAGCGCATCCGATCCGCCGACACCGAGCGAGAACGCTTGGCAACCTCAACTTTCTGCGTGCTTCTGAGAGCCTCGTTATGTCCATCTAGCATGACCACCACCAAACCCATTATGGTTCTCGCCAGTCACACAAACACGTCAGTCCATTCGATACAGTACAACCGCTGGCGGAACAACACAGAGCAGAAAGGTCATCATCTAGGTCACCTATCTCTGTTATCTGTCTCCTTTGCCAAGAAGTCCCATACAGCAGTTTTTACAACCACATCTGAGGGAAAGCAGAGATTTCAGAAGAAGTTAACAACACACAATCCAAGCCACAGGTACAACGATTTCATGGATAAACTCTCCTCAGCAACAACATCATCTAGTTTCAGCCGCGTCTGGGATTGTGCTGGGATTCAAATGTAAAGATGGGGTCGGCTGAGAACTGTGTGCAGATCAGACGCTTGATAATAGAGCCGCTGGGAAACTTTTTCTTCCCCACTGCTCCAAATGCTAAACCTTAAAACATTTTGTAAAAGGTTTAGACACACTCTCTCATCTCACTTCAGCGCCACTCAGTATTTTGTAAACTCTTCTCCTCCACAGCTTTCTACGACTTTTAGTGTTTACTTCCATCTTTTGGTGTTTACTTCCATCTTGACTTTTTTCAGAATCGGCCAGAAGTGGACGTGAAAAGGAAAAGATCTGAGCCTGCGATCATGTGAAGGTACATTCGAGTGAATTTTGCATTGCATCAAAGGCACCAGTATTTCTGTCCTTTTCACGAAAAGACTTTCAGACTTGACTTTTTAGATCTGCTCTTATTCAGCTGCGTTATCATTAAAGGGGTCATATGATGCGATTTCAAGTTTTCCTTTCTCTTTGGACTGTTACAAGCAGTTCGTGAATAGATAAGATCCCTAAGTCTCAAACCCAAAGAGATATTCTTTATAAAAGTTAAGACTCGTCCACGCCTTCCTAAAACGCCTCGTTTAAACACGCCCCCCCCCCCCCCGGCCACGTCACTGTCAGTGGTTAAGTTTTATTTACAACACTGTTCCAGAACAGTTCAAACCAAATATTCAGATGTGTGCAACGCATTTTACGGAGGACAAGGACTGTTTCCTGGGAGATTAACTTACAATGCGGGTGTTCCGGTGAATGCAGTTCCCCTGTTTCCCCTTCGGCGCACATGCTGACCTGTTCTTATAGTCTATGATGCTGACAAATAATGCTGACTTACAGCCTGTAAGTATGTTTTCATATTTAAAGAATTTGCCACTGACGATTCAAACGCGAGTTTTGAGCAGTGTAGAGTAGCGCTTGTTGTTTGTCGTTTCTCCCATCACAAATGCAGACATGGTTTTATGTTTACGTGGCGCGATATGCAACGCAACGCTTAAAAAGACAGTATGAGTCATTATAATCTGTAATTATGTCCCCACTGGATGCAACAAATGCCTCGTTTGTAATGGGTTTTATTGGTTGTGTCTTGTTTGGCCTTCCAAAAGAGGACACAACTAGAAATCAGTGGTTAAGTTTTATTTACAACACTGTTCCAGAACAGTTCAAACCAAATATTCAGATGTGTGCAACGCATTTTACGGAGGACAAGGACTGTTTCCTGGGAGAGTAACTTACAATGCGGGTGTTCCGGTGAATGCAGTTCCCCTGTTTCCCCTTCGGCGCGCATGCTGACCTGTTCTTATAGTCTATGATGCTGACAAATAATGCTGACTTACAGCCTGTAAGTATGTTTTCATATTTAAAGAATTTGCCACTGACGATTCAAACGCGAGTTTTGAGCAGTGTAGAGTAGCGCTTGTTGTTTGTCGTTTCTCCCATCACAAATGCAGACATGGTTTTATGTTTACACGGCGTGATGCAACGCAATGCGTAAAAAGACAGTATAAGTCATTATAATCAGTAATTATGTCCCCACTGGATGCAACAAATGCCTCGTTTGTAATGGGTTTTATTGGTTGTGTCTCGTCGCGCCGGGACACAGCATCACAGTATGATAAGGGGCGTAAAATTTCCGTCACACGCTTGAGGTATTCAGCCAATCACAATGCACTGGATAGCTGACCAATCAGAGCACACCTCGCTTTTCAGAATGATGAGCTTTGAAAATCGACGCATTTCAGAAAGGCGGGGCATAGAGGAGAAACAATAATGTACAGTATGTGGGAAATAATGTTTTTTTTAAACCTTAAACCGTATAAACACAATTCATTACACCAAATACACAAAATAATGTTCTTTTTTTAGCAACGTTATATGACCCCTTTAACAAAAACTTAAATGAAAAAAAAACTAACATGAGACTAAAAAAATCAAATAAAACATAAAAAAAATAAAACATTAAAACAAACATAACTGAAGCAAAACAAAACAAAAGAAAATATAAATATTGCCACAAAGCAATCACTTGCTAAAGTAAAATTGAAACAATAATGTACAGTATGTGGGAAATAATGGTTTTTTTAAACCTTAAACTGCATAAACACATTTCATTACATCAAATACACAAAATAATGTTCTTTTTTTAGCAACGTTATATGACCCCTTTAACAAAAACTTAAATGAAAAAAAAAACTAACATGAGACTAAAAAAATCAAATAAAACATTAAAAAATAAAACATTAAAACAAAATAAAAACTAACATAACTGAAGCAAAACAAAACAAAAGAAAATAAATATTGCCACAAAGCAATCACTTGCTAAAGTAAAATTAAGTAAAATAAAAGTAAATAATCTGAAAAGAAAATAATGTATATATATATATATATATATATATATATATATACTGTATATATATATAAAAAAACAATGGTAAAACTTGCACAAAAAAAAGAAAAACTATGATGACTTTGGTTTACAGTACAACTACAGTGTTGACGGTAGAGACCGTTTCCCAGGATGTTGGGTTAAGAGATATATATATATATATATATATATATATATATATATATATATATATATATATATATATATATATACTGTATATATATATATAAAAAAACAATGGTAAAACTTGCACACAAAAAAAAGAAAAACTATGATGAGTTTGGTTTACAGTACAACTACAGTGTTGACGGCTATATATATATATATATATATATACTGTATATATATATAAAAAAACAATGGTAAAACTTGCACAAAAAAAAGAAAAACTATGATGACTTTGGTTTACAGTACAACTACAGTGTTGACGGTAGAGACCGTTTCCCAGGATGTTGGGTTAAGAGTACTGCACCATTGTACTGATGGTGAGCAATATTTTGCATTGAGCAACCCACCAAACCTTGAGTCACCACAATCTTGGACAAAAGCTGAAATTTTTGTACATCAGCGGCAAAGATTCTTAATCATCAGGCTACTATTGCCAAAGTAAAGTCAGTGCTCTGGTCTTACATGCTCAGCAAGACTTCCTTCAGGCTTATGTGGTTTAGACTGCTTCTTAAAATGTTAACAAGAACTGATCTTTTTCATCTCCAGCAGTCATAGCGTATGGAGCTGGAGTTTAGTGGACAATGATCCTGTACAGAGTGCGTCGGGTGAGGTCAGTTTCATCATGTTGTTTCACAATAATTGTCTGGGTAGCTCTTGCAATCCACTCTTCAACTCTGAACTCCTCCTGAAACTAAGCAGTGTTTAACTTTGGGTAAGTGATTAAATAAGTAAGCAAGTAAGTAAGTAAATAAATAAATGCTCAATCAGTCAACAACAACAATAATAAGTATTGTTATTATTATTATTATTATTATTATTATTATTATATGCTGCTAAATAAATAAATAATCAACTAATTGGATTTTTAATGATGTAGAATGAAAAAAAAATCATGATTATTATAATACAAATTTTATAATTATTATTATTACATTTTTGAATATTTCAATTTGCATTCAGGTAACAAACAAGATGCAGAAGTGAAATGCAGGAAAAATTACTAAAAGGAAATAAATCATATAATTGCAATATGTGTCATTTACCTAGCAAAAGAAGGCAGTTAAAAACAAACTTTAAATGCTGTCTTTAAATGTTCTTATTTGGAAATGTGCATGTAAATAAATAAATCAATAAATAAGGTTGAGGTTTTAATCAAACATAGATCTGTTTAAATGTATCATATAGAAATGTGTACTTGATTTTCACATACTTCTTTATATTTAACAAATGTAATGGACCAGGGGTACGTTTCCCAAAAGGATTGTTAGCTACCTATGGTCGTAAGTTCCATTGAATTCAATTGGTAATGACGGAACTTGCGACAATAGTTGCTTTTGGGAAATGCACTCCCAGATTGGAAGAACACTTCATTTTGTTCCAGTTAACAGAATTGTAATTCAATAAATTCAACTTCCTGTCAATGTGGCCAATTCTAATTCCAACTTGTGAATTATAATGAAGTAAATTCTTTATTGATGCTATGTGACAAAGTTTGAACACTTAAGGTCTGAGGTCTTGAGAAATTCCCAGCTCTAAGTATGAGCCACAGTCACAGAACAGTGAGACGTGTTTTAGTGAGCAGGACTAACAAGGGCCGCCTGACAGGATTACAGGATGAGATCTGTGGACCGACAGATGCTCAAATTCATCAAAGAGAAAGAGAAACTCATGTGTGACTGACTTGATTTGGTCCAGACTGACCCGGCTCATCATATGATCATGCCACTTGCCTGAACCGATTCACAGAACGGAAATTATAGCCCACTTAAGTAAATACTGCAGGAGGAAAAAAAGCACAGGGAGTTTCCTAGCATGAAGGCACAAATTGAGTGAACAGAGCCTCCTTTAAAATGACATGAAGTTAAAATAAACCCAGACGGTACTTATGTGAAACCATGAATGCACTATTATCATTATAATTAATATTTCTATCCTAAACCTAGATCTACACAGGCTGGTCAACATTTCCAAAGAGAATGTCATCTGCTACACTGATTCTATATCATCATAAGAGATTGTGAGTTCACTTTATATACTGCAATAATGCTATGTTGCGTCCAACTGGGAACGGCTGAATTTCCAACTGGGAAGAGAGCAAAAGATGCACTTTCAATTTTGAAACGTGGAAACCCACAATTCAGATGCTGACGCATGCAGAGATGGTGGCACTTAGAGAGATGCACACAGTTAGTATTAAACACTTTTAATACTCACTTTTATCACTTTTAGGTTTAGGCAAATAAAATAAATTCTTGTAAATCTTCTGAAAAATGTAAATCTGCAGAACTAATGTTAGCATTACACAGCATCGTTTACACTCAGCAATTTAGTCTCTAGACGACTTGTTTTTTCTTTTGACAATCAAAAACCTGCAAACATCCTAAAAAAAATACAGCTTATTCTGGTAGTTTTGTTTTGGAGCATGATGGCTGGCTTCTTGCAAATATTGCTTGCTCGGCTAGAACAAGTTGTGGGCATGACAGGAATTGCATTAAGTTGGTTTCAGTCATATCTCAATCAATATTGGACGATATTTTTCTGGGGTGGTCCCCCTGACTTGTGGGGTCCCCCAAGGCTCTATTTTGGCCCCTTTATTGTTTTCTTTATAGATGCTTCCTTTAGCCTCTATTTTTGAAAAGCATGGCTTGTACTATCACTGCTATGCAGACGATACTCAACTTTCTTCGCCCCTGAAGCATAAAAATGTTGTAGACTCCCTCTCCCTCCCTCTGCTTGGATGTCTTTGAATTTTTTTAATCTAAATGAGAGTAAAACAGAGATCATTGTGTTTGGCTCTTCTGAAGTCCCAAACATTTCTCATGTAAATTCTGGTGTTTTATCTTCTTATCTTCTTGATAGTGCACTTAAATTTGATTTATAAATAAATGTATATAATGTGGTTGTCAAATCAATGTAGTTGTCAAATCAAGTTTTTACCAATTAAGGACGTTGGCTAAAGTGAAGACCTTCCTTTCTTTTAAGCACTTTGAAACTGTAATTCATGCTTTTATTTCTTCTAGAATTGATTATTGTAATTCCCTGTATCTGGGAATAAACAGTTCTTCAATATCTAGATTACAAATGGTCCAAAATGTGGCTGCACGTCTTTTAATCGGTAAATACGAACATATTACTCCTGTGTGAATGTCTTTACATTGGCTCCCAGTACACTTTAGAATTGATTTTAAAGTGTTTTTGCTTGTGTTTAAATGGCCTCGCTCCCCCTTACCTCTCCAACCTGTTGTGTGAATATTATCCGGAAAGAACTCTTAGGCCTGCCAACCAGAGTTTGTTAACTGTTCCAAAGTCAAAATTTAAATCTAGGGGTGATCGAGCTTTTGCCATAGCCGCACCTAAACTTTGGAACACGTTACCGTTCCATATTAGAACTGCACCGACATTACATATTTTTTAAATCAGAGTTAAAAACGTATCTCTTCACTATAGCCTATGACTTGTGATGTTGTTTGTTGTCTGATGTTTGCTTGGTTTGTATGCATGTTTTTATAAGTCTTTTACAACATTGTACAGCACATTGGTCAACTGTAGTTGTAATAAATTGAGACTTGAGACTTAAGATGATCTGCTTGACATTCAAACATCTCTTATTCTTATTCAGCAGTGTTATTCACAAAAACTAAAACACAAACTAAATTAAAACAGCGAAAAACTGAAACGTTTGGAAGCCTGTTTCCACCAAGGAATTGAAAAATAAAAAAGGTAATTAAAACTTTTTATCTCACACTTCATACTTTTATCATAATTCTGACTTTTTCTCACGTGAGCGCAGCAGTCAAACGCATCCATGTTTACGCAGAAAAAACAATGGAAAAGCAGTGCAATCGAATAAAAAACCTGATATTTCATGTTTGCATCATGGTGACAGGCTGAAAGCTGCTGTTTTTACAGAACATTTATAGTTAATAATAGTCTACAGGTGTTATACCTTCAGTCATTTTGAATTTGAATTATCTTGACTTTTGAGATTTTTTAAAAGCATTTTCCTCATATTATTTCTGAACACATAATATACATAAGACAAGTTTGTACAATATGTAGTTGTAGTTCATGCATCTTTTCTGCAAAGATATGTAACAAGTCATTTGTTTAACATTTACATCATGTTGACAACTTCATGTGTGCTGCACTTGGAATAGAATTTTCTTTAACTAGAGGGTTAATAAAGAAAAAGTTAGTTGAATCATGTTGTAGTTACATTTTCAAGTTGACTAGTTAAAAAACGTAAAAAAAAAAAACAGAATCAGTCAAACGTTCTGAAAATCAATTAAAATATATATAAAATAAAAAATAAAATATAATATTGTAAATAATAATAAAATAAGCCATGTCAAAAAAAATGGCTATCATTTAATTTTAGTATTAGACATATGGTATATTATAAAACTTTACAACTTCCCTGCATCAAACATGAAATGTTTGATATTTTTAATATGTTCCAAAAACTTTTTTGACCACCTTTGACCACCATTTTGACCTAAATAACCTGGTACGACCAGCTGGTAGCTGGTTTGTCGCTGATTTAAGATGGTTACTGTCCACCTAAAATCCATCTACTGTTTTCCAGCAGGTTATACGTCACCTTTACGGTCAGAAGGCAGGGATTTCCCACTTCTGACTTTGAAGGGAAAGCAGCAAAAGTGTTTGTGAAATGCTGTACCCACAGTGAGCAGACGTAGGCCAGAGAGAGATGGGGAATCACGTCAGTGGAGTTGAGGGTGTGTCCACGTTGATTCAGCGAGTCTGGTTCTTTCCCTCCCTATGTGGTATTCCAGCCTCTCCTCTGAGATCCCGAAATACTCACCCTTTTGTTTTGCTGCAGTTACTCTGCATTTAGAACAAGGCTCCCTGTGTCCTTCTGTTTCATTTCGGCTGCATGTGGGTTAAATTATAGTTTAACGTTTCACTGCGAGCAACTCTGTTTGTTCCTTTTTTTTGGCCCTGGAATACAGATGATCAGCCGCTATTTGTCCTAAATCACTCCTTTGACCATAATTCGTATGCAACAGGTATAAAAGGCATTTTTAAAAGCTTTCATGTGCATTTCTGTGGGCCACAGATTTATATCCCAATGAAAATTCCTAAAACCGCACAGTTAAAAAAGGCATTCTGTCAAATGTACCATGTGCTTGTCTGACTAATGATGGGAAAAATTGCCTGTTCTATGTTCAGAGTGCTTAGACATTTAGTCACTGATCTTAGTTCAAATGCTTACAGAACAGCGACGATGTAGATCAGATCTGTCCTCAAAAACAGTGCAGGGCTAAAGAAACAAAAGGAAACCACAAAAAAGAGGAGACGTTTGAAGCCCAAGGTGTATGTACACACTCCATATTGTCTGCTGCCCCCTATTGGTGGCTATAAGAAGTGCATGTTCCTATCAACAGCACAGTGAACTACTATACACATATTATAAGGTTCAAAAACTGTTCATTACATATGCAAGTTTCTAAAGCCAGGCAGATGAATGTATTTGAACATGGCCACACTATCACATTAAAGACACCCACTGAGTATTCAGAAACTTAAAGGGAGAGTTCACCCAAAAATGAAAACTCATTGTCTTTACATATTCAGCCTCATGTCATTCTAAACCTGTATGGCTTTCTTTCTTTTTGGCAGAAGCACAGAATGTTCAGAATGACATTAGTATGAATAAATAATGCTGAAATTTAAATTCTTGGGTGAACTATCCCTTCAAGAGGAGTAACAACAACTAATGGTAAAAGTAAAATAAGGTAAAGTCTGTCAAACCTGTACTGTTTCTGGCTGTGTGTAGCACCTACTGCTCTGCAGTTTCAACATAATTGCAGTACCTACTTTTGCATGATTCTGCCAATGTGATGCAACTTTACAAAGTGGCTGTTTCTGAAGGATGGGCATGCAAAAAAGACAAAGAAGCCTTAAAGGCAGTTGTAGATTAGGGTCAAAGAGAAGCTTAAACATGACCAATGAAATTTCTGAATGTTTGTGGTGCACAACCATTTGGCTAACATTTTACATTTACATTTAAATAACATTTGCATTTAGTCATTTAGCAGATGCTTTTATCCAAAGCGACTTACAAATGAGGACAATGGAAGCAATCAAAATCAACAAAAGAGCAATGATATACAAGTGTTATAACAAGTTTTATTTAGCTTAACGCAGTACACGTAGCAATATTTTTTTATAATATAATAAATAAAAAGAAAACAGATAGAATAAAAAAATAGAGCAAGCTAGTGTTAGAGGTCGTTTTGCTTTTATTAATTGTATAATAAATGAAAAGAAAACAGAAAGAATACAAAAAGATTTGAAAGCAAGTGTTAGTTTTTTTTTTTTTAGAAAACAAGCAGCAAATGAATAGAGTGCAAGTCTAAAAGGGGCAAGTGTTTTTTTTTTTTTACAAATAGAATTAGAACAGAGAGTGCTAGAGTTAGAGGGTCGAATACAGATGGAAGAGATGTGTAGAAAAAGAATAGAGCAAGCTAGTGTTAGAGGCCTTTTTTGCTTTTGATAATTGTATAATAAATAAAAAGAAAACAAATAGATAGAATACAAAAAAGATTAGAGAAACTAGTTTTTTTTTCAAGAAAACAAGCAGTTAGTAAATGAATAGAGGGCAAGTCTAAAGGGGCACGTTTTTTTAAAAGAATAGAATTAGAATAGAGAGTGCTAGAGTTAGAGGGTCAAATACAGATGGAAGAGATGTGTTTTTAGCCGATTCTTGAAGATGGCTAAGGACTCAGCTGCTCGGATTGAGCTGGGCAGGTCATTCAATTTTATGTATATAAAATTACTGTTATTAATAATTCCATTATAATTTATAATGATTGTATCATTATAATTTAATGAAATATATAATAAAAAATGAATCACATAATATATTTAAAAAAAATTATATATAGTATATATTTATTTATTTATGTATAATTCATGTTGAAATAATTAAAATATATAATTTTATAATACATAAAAACTAGATTTATACAAATTATATACTTTAATTATTTTAATTATTTAATTAAAAATAAATAATTTAAATAAAGTATATGCCCTTTTAAATAGTTGAGCGCTCTTTTTTTTATGGGGCTTAAGGGCTTGGATAGGTCATCGACAACACAAATTCACTTGCAACCCCTCAGCATATGGGATTATTCAATAACTCTGTGTTTTGGTTCATAAACTGTGAAAGGGCAGCTGTTCGGCTTGCAGATCTGAAGATCTCTGTCGAAAACACAGCACACGGAGCACCTAAAAAGGACATGTTGTTTCATTCCTGTCTCCAGCACCTCAGAGTCAATTACAGTATGATTTAAATGTGTTTGGTTAATGTCCAGACATGGCTGAAACAACTACCCTTGATAAATAAAAAATCATCGACAACTAGGGTGGAAAGCTGGCCGGGTCTCCAGAGTATCAGACCCAGGATACGGTGAATATTACGATGTAGGTGAGGAACACGCACATAACCTGGCATCAGCAACAGCCTTTCTCTCACGGTTTTAATGGCCACCTACAGCAGGGATGGAAAATATGTAAACAGACGGGACGTTGTGCATTTCAGTGGCACTCTGTGTTTACATTACGCTAATGGAGGGTCCGTGCCTGCCTTCCATCCCAGGAGAATTCTACGGAAAGAATTCCGAAGATGGTATTCAGCTAAAGAATTCCGAGCTGTGAGAACCTGCGAACAGAAACATCCCAAAGCAACCCTCTGACCCTGGGTTAACGCTCACAACAGGGGAAGGACGTCACAGAGGACCCCCCAAAGCAGACTCCTGCATTTCACATATTGCATAATGCATCGTATACGCTGAGAAAACGAGAGAGGATGCGAAGCAGAGAGCCTTAAGGGGCCTGGGCATGGATCGCAAACACAGAAAGACCTGGAAAGACCAGAGTAACGCTGGTCTGCTTTATGTCATCCGAGACCCGGCATGCGTTTCATCCTCTCATGGCCAATTATGGCCAGTATCACATTGTGGTGAAACAGACCCAGGCCAGATGGCTCTAGAGGACAGCAGACAGCTCTGAGAGAGAAAGCCTGAAGCCTGTCTTCAAATTATAAGCAGTGATGTAGAAAGCATATTATTTAGATAACGCCCACCTAATGTATGTGTCTGGCCATCCACTTGTATCATATCAAAATGTACAGCATAGCAGATCACCTTGGATAGGGCACGAAAAGTTAAAAACACACTGTACTTGACAAGGTCAGTTTATCTCAAAAACATGTCCAGGTCACATTTCTACGGAGCCCCGCACATGACATGCAAAAAAATTAAAAAATCGTGGGCACAATTTATTAATTCGTTCTCTCGATTTACTAGATTGTGCGCACGATTTAATAGGCTAATTCATTCCTTCGTTTTAAGTAAATCATGCGCTCGATATAATAATTTGTGCCCTCATTCTAGGTAAATCGTGCGCCATCGCCGGTATACCGGTAGAGTCTTCCAATTCTTAGTATGCGATGTAGATGCCTCTGACTTAATATGATTCCATGCAACACTGCAAGGCTTTTGAGAATGTCTCTATAACTCATTCCAAATTCATAATAAAATCCAATTAAAGTGTCTCTGTTCATAACATAACATGACATCATATAGCAGCAACATGTTTATGAGAATGCGTACGCGGACAGGAAGTACAACTAATTATTATTTTGCACGCACAATTTACCTAGAATGAGGGCATGGATTATTATATCGAGCACACAATTAACTTAAAATGAGGGAACGAATTAATAAATCGTGCCCACGATTTATAAAAAAAATTCTTGCATGTCATGTGCGGGGCTCCGTACATTTCACTCAAAACCTAAAGAAATAAAAAATAATAATAAATAAATAAGATGTTTTTGCACATTATTTTAATAACAATTCAGCACATTTCCTGAAGAATTCACAAATGTAATACAGAAACATGTACAGTAATAGTTACTGCAATAAAGTTTTACATATAATATTATTTTAAATAATTATATTTTATTTTATATAATAATATAACATATATAAAATATATTTTTATATATAATTTTACACTTTCATAAACAAATTTAAAATACATAATTAGTATTAATTAGTTGGTAGTAAATATTTTATTTGTCAAGGAAATTTTTTCTTTTATTTGACTTGTAAACTGTAAAATGATGTGCTTAATACAATTTAGCCTTATTCATATAAATACAGTTAACATTACTTTAATAACAATTTTTAATAACAACTACCTGACATGCTGTGTTATGTTTTAAGATCATATCACCTACGGTGAAAATTTACATCCAAAATTGTAAATTCACACTGGCATTTGATCCTTGTTATTGGGTTTCAGATCACAGGTCTAACCACCAGCCAGCCAACACATTTAGCAGAGGAGAATTTACCAAACATGGAGCGAGGAGAAAGCAGGTCTACAAGATTCAGGACGACCACAGAAATACTCCTGAATTCACCATTAAACAAAAAGCCATTAAACAGGGTTGTTTTTGGCTTCAGCGAGCTGCGTCATTGTAAACAGTGAGATCAGCAGCTTTGTCCTTGCTGAAGGCAGAGTGTGTGTGTGTGTGCGCGTGTATATGTGTGTGTGCGTGTATATGTGTGTGTATGTGTGTGTGCATGTATGTGTGTGTGTGTGTGTGTGTGTGTGTGTGCGCGTGTATATGTGTGTGC
>NW_015505400.1:335129-352293 GCF_001515645.1 Sinocyclocheilus grahami | reverse complement strand
AGCACCTTTTTTCCTCTTTTATTTGCCCCTCTAACTTTAGCCCTTTCTATTCTATTTTAATTCTCCTTTATCTATATTTATCTTCTTTGTGTGTGTGTGTGTGTGTGTGTGTGTGTGTGTGTGTGTGTGCGTGTATATGTGTGTGTATATATGTGTGTGTGCGCGTGTATGTGTATGTGTGTGTGTGTGTGTGTGTGTTGAGGGACAGTGGCACAATCACAAAAGCTTTTCTCCACAGACTTTAGGTAAACAAAATCACTAAATATTCATGTTTGGGATGTTCAATCTGCAGGTCCAAGCCTTACATAAGTAGATTCTTCATTTTCACTTTCTATCTGGACAACTGCTCTGAGTTTCCTTCACTGTTGTCCCTAAAATTCTAGTTTATGTGTTCTACTTAGTGAAGTTCAGCTGCCACAGACCTCCACACCGACAAAATATCTCTCACAATTTTACCTGTCATCTCCACTTTAACATTAATCTTAAATGATCACTATAATACTCTTAACAAAAATTAACTACTTCATTCGATTTTTTAAAATTATTTTATCATTTATTTTTATTTCAATTGTAGTATATTTATTACGTTTACTTTTTAGAAGTTTTTCATCTAATATTTATATGCAATATTATTTCAGCTTTATTTCAATTCCCGAAAAACATTTTCAATAGTTTGTTTTAGTTAACAACAACACTGCGCCGTTCAACTTGCCCTTAACCTCTTCACAACACAATACTTATATTAGATTATATATTAAAATGTTTTACATTTGTTAATTTCATTAATATTATTTCAATAATTAACACTACAAAATTTGAGATTAAATAAAGATTGAATATAATATTTAAAATAGTAATAGATTATAACATTTATATAAGAAAATATATGCAACTATAAAGGATGTTCAATATAATTATTATGTACACACCATCAGATTTTCAGTGGTGATGATTCAATAAATGTAGCTGAAAATCAGCTCGAGACCACCTTGTTATCTCAATAATATCTCATATAAAATCTGAGGGTGTTGAAAACAAAATAAAATAAAATATGTGAATGTTAACAGATGCAACACAATTCCTTGGTGCATAAACTTGTATTTTTGCAGTCCTGTAGCATTTGTCTCATGTCTTGAAATATGTTTCTGTCCTTCACACTTATCCTCAGAACATCAGTTTTTATAGTTCAGTTGATTAGTCTTTAAACAGGCCATCTGATTTCAAGTGTGTGTTTATTTAGTACCTGCATGCACTTCCACACAACACTCGCTCTACCATTTGATACTTTAACTGGAAAGAGAGGGAGAATAAACCAAACCATGTCCAACTGATGAAAGCCAAACTTTCCCTCGAAAAAACAACTAAAAATATGCGTTCCATTTTGAGGACACGATGTACAACAAGAGACCTTTTAGTAACACGGGCAGAGTAATGATGCATTCTGGCTTGCCTTGCACGGGCAAGCGTACATAGGAGGAGGAGGAGGAGGAGGAGGAGGAGGAAAGAGAGACCAAAAACACAATTAAAACCAAAAAAGGAATGTTCACTATGCTATCGCTCATGCTCTGTTATTCCCCCTGGCTTATTTAGGTCTTGGGAGAGATCTGAACCGAAGACCCCAAGCTTTTATTTCCTTTTTATAAATATTAACGGTTGTGGGATGATACGTTCTCATCCCACGTAAACATCACTTTATCATCAATCTGATTAACAGTGCAGATTCCGTGTGATGACGGTTCTAGGAAATGATCAAAAACGGGTCATCAAAACAACCACAGACGTTCTTACCAGTTCATAGTTGGCAACAGGAACGCAGGAGGATGATACCTGCAAAACACAGAAAAAAACACAAATGTCAGGCCTGATTCTGTGACTTTCAAGTCAACATGACAAGTCAACACATTTCACCACCGTGAAATGACATTTTTCAAGTGAAATGGGATTTTCAACAAGAAAAACTGCAGAACGGGACTTGATTTTACCCAATTGGAGCCAGGTGTTTGGAAGAGAGGGAGTGAAGAAGGATTCATGACATTGGCTGAAATAGAAAGTGGTTTCAGAAGCGGTGCAACTTATTACATTTTGATAAAAGGTTACCAAGACAAACATTTTGCTTTCATTTGGAAAACACGCACAGATGAATTGATAACCTGATAACTTTCACACGCATGTAAGAAATATTGCTGCTGTATATAACATACATGAAAAAAAAACAATATAGCATACATGAATCACCTCGTAGCAGATCTATACAGGTGGAGCTGGGGAAGGTGGAAAGTTTCTGAAGCAAGCACTAGTCATATATTTGAATGTTGAGCAGCGAGCCCATTGGCTACCGATACAGGAGAGAACCAATCAGCTGTGCCATGTGATAATGATGTCATTAGGTCAGATTGAGTTAGACCTATCGGACTGCGCTATCTAGAGCTTCATGCCAGAACTCTGTATTTCAGTATATTCATGTAGTCGTATACAGCGAGTGTTTTATAACGGATGTGTTTATGTACACATGGCCATCAGACGCAACACTGACACTATTGCATGTTCCGAAAGAGGAACGTATTCACTGATGACGTCGAGGCGAGCTGCTTTTGAATCACTGAGTTTCCAGAATGGTTTCATTTTTCATTTGTTTTTTGGTGTTTAGTGATTATGAATGGATCCATAGTAGTTTATATGCAGTCCTTTGGCATCTCCCTGTGCTCTTGGTTGGTATTGCAGGTTAACTTAGTGCTTATTTGTTAAAAGGTTCTACAGCTTCAGTTTCAGAACTTTCACGCTTAGTAACACATACAGCTGTGCCCTCACCACAGTGCAACAGTGAAAAGAGACCCCTTTCAAACAGTGTCGCGTTCCGAACGTTGTTTAAGCGACATACACCGCTATTGCGGTATTTTAAAAATTCATATCATAACAAAAATATACACCGGTATTCGGGTATGAACCGGTATACCGCCCAGCACTAGCTCATATTACCAGTTCATTCATCACATATGGAAGGTCAAGTTAAACACATTGCATTGTGGGATACAGTATTGCATGTGTGCTCTGGGCCAAAAGAGGCCTTGTGTCACAGTGATTTTACCACTAAGCTTGTGACTTGGAACCCACAAACATAATGCTGGTTTATTTCTCACTGGTTGTGGTAAATAAAAAAAGTCAATGCAACTTGGGTTCAGATTTCAGTTGTGTCATTCCAAGGACAACAATTTATGAATACCCAGAGTTCAAGCGTGTCTTTGCAAAATTTGATTCAGATGAAAGTGAGGAATTTGACATGGTCTGGAAGCCATCGGCTCTTACCATTTGTTTTGACAGATGAATATATACGCGTGTTCTTTTCAGCCATCTGGCATTTGTGTTGAATTTGCTCGGTCCATTTAATTGCTCGTCTTAATGCTGACAGAGCACATCGGGTTTCACAATGTCAGTTTCTCGTTTATCAATGACCTTGACTTGTCATTGATAAAGTGTTCTTTAAAAAGGTACTGAGCCTTAACTAACAGAGTTTATAGTTTAACAGGTGTGCTGCACCTGAAAAATCACAACATGTCTTGTATTGCTGGTGTTTGTGAAAAACACTCTAAAAACAAATGGTGCTAAATAGCACTAAAAGTGGTTCTTTGGCTCGTAATCATAGGGGAACCACTTTAAGTGCTACAGTACATAGCACCTATATCTTTAAAGATGGTGCTATTTAGCACCTTAACCACCCCAACGAACCACTGAAGAACCATTACAGGTTATTTATAGGTGGTATATAGCACTTAAATTGGTTCCCCTATGATTACAAGCCAAAGAACCACTTAGCGGTGCTATATAGCACCTCAACTACTACAAAGAATGGCTGAAGAACCAATTTTTATACAGCAATTCCCTAAAATCACCTAGCAACCGCATAGCATTAGACTGAGCACAGATTGATTCTTGAAGACATCTAAATTGTCATGCAAAAGTTTCTATGGGTAAGAATGATCAGTCTCATTCTTTCATTATGTGAACAGGATGTTTTCTTCTTAATAAGGGGCATGAGACTTTAAGCATGACTAGTGCTGCTGTTTGATTTGACTTCCTGCTAAAAGATGTTATTCCAGCTGTGGACGTGGAGCCGTAAAGCACATAAACACTGAAAATCTCTTGTTTTTTCTCACTACAGGTCTCAGCATATCTAAACGAACTCTGAACACAAACGATTAACCACTTTAAACAGGAAGACTGATAAGAGAGATACAACAAATGTAAGCAAGATGACATCCCAATTTTGGATAACTCAGACAAACGCAGATACACTATTTTTAGAATAGGCAATACAACGTAATGTTAAAATAGCAGAAAACATACAACAGTCTGACGAGATCTGTTTTTGTTTTTTTTCATCAAATCCTTCAAACAGATAATGTTTTGAGGTTTTAAGACAAGATATAAAAAAAATCTAATGAATAAATAAAATATATTATAATTTAATTTCATATTTCTCATGTATTTGTATACTATTTCTTGTAGTACATCATTCAATATTATTTTACAAAAATTTTTTGAAAATCTGACTTTGAAAGTTGCGACAAAAAAAGAAAATTTGATATAAGCTACAGAATGAATAATGAAATTATTTAATTAGTTAGTTAATTATTGTGTTATGTATTTAATTTTGTGCTCTGTGTTATGTGAAATATGTCCCGTCTTGTTCTTTTAACATCAACCCGGCATAAACATTTATGCAAACCGTACACATCCTTATCTCTACCCAGACCCAGTATGACCACTGTACCAGTCCATAACACTTCAGTGATAAAGAGAAATCTCTCCCTATTCTCAGTCCATCCCAGAGCTCTGCTCTAAGTCTTTCTCCAGACTCCTAACACAGGCCTGGTCTTTCTCCAGACCGGATTCCATCACCTGGCCTAACTCTGCCTGCAGGCACCTGCTGATGACAGCCTGTCCACCTGCTATCCATAACTAACAAACACCTTATGTCTGCCCTGAGATCTGGCCCGACCCAGCATGCCTTCATGCCTCTGAAGATGCCTGGAATGTTTGAAACCGAGCCTGACGACTTCTCTTTCAGAGGTCATTCCGGAAGAGCAACAGAAGTAGGCCTGAACAGTATATTTACTACGCTTTATATTTGCAGTGACTTTGTTGCACTGTACTCTAAAAATAATGATATAAAAATGTAAATAAAATCAGAAAAATTATATTAAAAAGATACAAAATATTTAAAACAAATTACAAATTTTCCAAACATTGCAAAGATTAAATTTCTCTTTTAACTTTTTCCACTTGGAAAAAGACAAAACATTGTTTTGAGATATACATGTATATAATAAATTACTTACGGTTTCTATAGAATATACTAAATAAATCTTAATGGAATAAAATGGAATATATATATATATATATATATATATTCATTCCATTTTTAAAAATATAATATTCTGAATTTGATTGATTGATTGATTGATTGATTGATTGATTGATTATGAATTACAGTCATATAAATCATCTATTTGACTGTTTGGTCAAATGGATGATTTATATGACTGATGCAAAGATACATATCATCCAAAGAATGAAAAATATTAAGATATTAAATATGTAAGACTTCAGCTTCATCATCCAGTCTTAAACAGAAGTACAGCTATGAAAGCACTCACCCTAATCTAATTACTCCGGTTAGACGAGGACATTCAGAACGGCTAGAAATCCTGACGGAGCTCGTCCCAATGCAAGAAAGCAAGAAAACAGCTGGCTTGAAGGTCAAAAGGTGGCGTAATAGCATTTGGTGACAATCAGCACCATATAGACATCAAACAATCACACTCTTTAGCAGGACGTCATCATGTCATATAATGAAACTGATTAACACGCGACCCCTTGATTCTCATTTGTCAAAACAAGCACCATGAGAGCTGGATTCATTATGTGGGCAACAGAAGGCATTCGGTGCTGGTATTTACATCACGGTTGAGTCGTGTAAATCATTCTGACACATCCTGAGGCGGTCTACTCCGAGCATAACCTCTGGTTAATGGTTCATGCCCGGCCTCTTAAACCGCAGCAGGGGTGCAGGTGAACACACAAAAGGTGATAACCGCAGGTCTACTGGTGGGGCCAACCGCAATGCTGAAAATAGCCCTGACAGTCATCCAAAAAGGTGAGTAAGCCTTTAAAAACCAAAAACAAACATATTGTAGACATGACAGCACAATAGTCACCTGCAAAGAAAAGAATACCATCTGCAGTTGGATGAATGTCCCGAAAACCTAACAAGAACATGTCGAGATCACATTTACCCTAAAAGCAAAGGAAAAACCTAGGGAATTATATAATAAAGTATATTATTATATAAGGTTATTTTGCACTGTGACGTTATTTTCAGAATGATTAGGCACATTTTCGGTGGAAATAGTGCTGAATTGTCACAAAAAAAAAAGTTAAGTAAAGTAAAGTTAAGTAAAGTAAAAAACTGGCTTATGTTGGATTATGATCCTAATTTGTAAGTTGCTTTGGATAAAAGCATACTCTCATTAGTGTAAGTTCATATTTCTGATGTTTTGACGAGTATACTAAAATGTAAATAATTTCCATGGTTATGTTCAGCTGTGTTTTTTTCTGTAAAGCAAAGCTAAGCTAAGCTAAGTTATTTTATTTTGCATTTTACGTGAACATGTATTTTGCGGGAAAATGACCTGGAATTGTTTTTCATGACATTCACCTTATTTCTGCCACAGAGCAAAACATCTTCAAGCAATCCATCCATCCATCTATCTTATACTTGATATTGCATTATACACTATCTGTCAAAACTTTGGACACACATGAGTGGATTTATATATATTTTTTTTAATCTTTAAATGTCTCATCTTCTGTTGATCTAAAGGCTTCTGCTTACATGATTAAAATGAGTTTTGACAAACTGAAATTGAATTAATTCTTTACAAACTATTTTATTATTAAGAGTTATAATGGATAGTGAGGGAAAATCATCAACAAAATCATCTTTTTATCTTCTTTTCTGCATTTATTCTCAGCTCTAGTTGGTTTCCTAACCTAGCTTTCTAATAAACCTGCCATTGTGAATTATTGGCTTATGATCCTCATTTGTAAGTTGCTTTAGATAAAAGCATACTCTCATTAGCATAAGTTCTGATGTTTTGACGAGTATATTAAATCTAAATAATTTCCATGGTTATGTTCAGCTGTGTTTTTTCTGTCTTGTCCTAATGCCATCTCAGACCATTTCTCGTATATGTCTTCAGGAAGATTAATCAGCTGTGCCGGATCAGGGGGCTTCTGCACCGGGAGAGGGGGAAAAGCACAAAAAAAAAAACTGTCCAAACTTTTTGGCTGGCATGTCAGTAACACAAAGCCTCAGTCAGTGTGCTCTTTGTGCGGAACACAAAGAGAAACAAAACGGTTCGAGGGAAAGAGACAGAAAGGGGAGTGGATGTGTGTTGATAACACTGGAGTGTACAGATGAATATTATATAATGAGCGGCAATTGTGTTGTTGCATTCCTCGCATGTTTGTGTTAACTAGATTAAACCGAGACCTGTTGCCTTCAGACAGCAGCCCTCATCACGCGTGCTGGAGCTCCACCAATCACAACCTACTTTAAAGAAATAGTTCACCCAAATTTGGACATTTTTACATAATTTACTCAGCTTTGTGCTTGTCCAAACCCTGTGTTTTCTCCATGAAACACAAAAGGAGATGTTAGGCAGTGACCGTAGCTGTCAAGCTCCAAAAAGAACACTATATTTCTAGTCTGCTTTGCCATACAATATATTTGTGTGAGGAACAGAGCAAAATTTAGTTTGCTCATAATGCATAATTCTTAATTTGGCTGAACTATTCATTTAAATGTCCTCTGAAATGAAGTTTAGGAAATGAAGTTGTAGTTGTGGTGAATGGAAACCTCACTTGAGCACGCTTAACTCAAAAACACTTGGGCCAACGCACTGCATTTTCCACAAGCTCTTTCATGTGTATCCAAGATGATGGAATATTTGCATTTGGCACCAAAAAAGCACAGAAAGAGAGAAATGCTTGCAAGGAGGCTGTATGGACTGGAGTGGTGTGGATTACTTGTGTATTACTGTGATGTTGTTCTCAGCTGTTTGGACTCTCATTCTGACGGCACCCATTCACTGCAGAGGATCCATTGGTGAGCAAGTGATGTAATGCTGCCTTTCTCCAAATCTATTCTGATGAAGAAGCAAACTCATCTACATTTTAGATGTCCTGAGGGCAAGTTTTCAGCAAATTTTTTGGGTGAACTATTCCTTTAATGCATTTCAAGACCAAATTAATTTCCATAACTTTGGTGAGGATTACTGTATAAAGTTTTTTTTTAATCATCGTCGTCATTATTATCACCATCATATAATTCCAAAAGTAATTTGTAACCTTAAGTTTAACTAGAAAAGATATTCACTTTGGAAATATCCATTAGTTTTCATGAATTTTGGACTTTTAAGGCTTTCCCAGGCCTTTAAATCACAATATAACTTTGCTACTATTTCTAGGTTTTCCATTATCCTGGACACAATTCACAGGGTTCAATGTGAAAAATTTATGTTGAGAACTTGCTCAACAATTGGACTAGAAGTTGTTTCAGGACTTCAGAACAATTTTTGTCATTTTTACAGTTTTTGCATTTTTAATAAAACATTCTTTGGATAAAACATTCAATGAGGAACTGTGGAATGTGTAAAAATAATGAATTGCATATTACTTTTAAAATCTACACACATACACCATTCACTTACATTTTCAGAGGAGTAACAGCACAGCCCTCAGAGTGGCTAATATTAAGCCATAATGTGTTGTCTGTTTACAATTCACCAGCTTTGCCATGGCATGGATGAATGAAAATATTGCCCAATCATTTCCTCAAAAAAAAAAAAGCAAGGACTACTGAGCCAAAGCAAAAGGTTAATCTCCAATCACAAGAGACTTATGAGTAACTAAGGGCAATTACTGAAACCCAATCCTGCTCTAAAACAGTGAGAACCAGTTACAACACTATCAGGAAAACTGTGCAACATGATTCCCATTCTGCACTACACATAAAACAGGATCTCAGTATGATCTACAGTATGAATTGGGATTGTTCACCTTCCAGGGAATGAGCTGGTTGTTTGCTATCAGTGAAACACAGCAGGTTGAAACAGGCCAGAGCCATCTGCGTTTAACTCACAAGATAAGATGAGTTATTGGCCAGAGAAACTCTGCTTTACAAGCAGGTGAGGAGAAGTCCCGACGTATTCCACCTTAGGAGACAACAACTATTCAGATGAGTTATCCTCACCTCTCGTGCCTCGACAAAAACACAGAGATAGATGCATTTCTCTCTTACACGCACAGATACTGATGCACATAAACGAAATTAGGGTTTTATCAAGCTAGCTCATTTTTACACCATTTTACAGCAGATTAGTTTCTTAAGGGGGTCAAATGATGTGATTTCAAGTTTTCCGTTCTCTTTGAAGAGCAGACTGCGCTTGTCGGAAGGCGGGACTTTGTAGAAAACGAAGCGTTTGAGAGAGGCGGGGCATAGAGGACCTACAATAATGTACAGTATTTGAAAAATAATGTGTTTTTTGAACATTAAAGCATGTCAACATATTCTGATACACCAAATACACAAAATAATGATCTTTAAAAAAGCATCATATGACCCCTTTAAATACACATTAGGTTAAGAACAAAAGCAGGCAACATGAAACTGCTTTCACAACTAATTTATTTCCATAACTGGACACTTTACATTAGGGGGGGAAAAAAAAAAAAGGTAGGATGGCACTTGATTTTATCCATAAAGACTGACTGCATAAGAAATGGCCATCAAACACAAAACAAAGCCATTCGAGGGGATGGATAGAAAAATAAGGAATTTCTGACATCAAATGAACATGGCAGAGCACGTTATGACATTTTGATGAAAGAATATGAAGACAAACATTTTTCCTTTGGAATAATGCACACTGATGAATCTTACAGATTAAGGTCATGAATGTGTGTTAAGATAAAAGTAAATGGGGTTATTTTTGAGATAATGTTGACTTTAAGACAAATTTAACCCATTAGGGCTCATATTATGCAATAAAATCAATTCATATAATTAATAAAACATATACTGTAACTTTCAACAACTCAAAACTGTCTCCCTACTATTCACTGAATCTATAAATTTGCAAAGACTAGGCCTACATGTTTTAAATACTAACTTTACCAAATCAAATTTAAACTAAACATTTTATTACTTGAAGGTGCATTTGACCCTTAAACGGCTCATATTTGGCAATACAATAAATGTTAATATATAATGAAAATAGACTGTCACTTACAAAAACTTTCTCCCAAAACTTTATTGAATCTATGACTTTGTAAAGACCCATTATTTAAAAACTGATTTATTTATTTATTTATTAAAGTTAATCAAATGTTGAATGGTGGCACATTTAACCCTTGAAAAGGCTCATATTATGCAATAAAAAATATATATTATGAAAATATACTGCAACTTGCAAAAACTTTCTCCGCAAACTTTATCAAATCTATGACTTTGTAAAGACTCATTTAAAAACTAACTTTAATAAATAAATAAATAAATAAAATCGACTTTAAAGCACATTTAACCCTTGAAAAGGCTCATATTATGCAATCTTAGTCTTAAAAAAAAAAAAAAGTTCAAAGTGGCAAAAAAAATGGTCAAGAAAAACTAAACTATGGCTTTTTTTTTGGCAAACGCCTGGGTTTTAGCCCTGGGTTTAGTGCTGCATGATGTTGTATATCAGCAGATCGGTGGGGCTGGGTTCTGGGTTTCCTGCCTTTATTTCACTGCCCGGCCCATAAATCAAATGCAAAAGCAAACAAGCGCACAGCAGCTCTGTGCCAGCAACCCCTGAAACAGGCCTGCTTTCTATAAACATTCCTCAGGGAGACCGAGCCCTGATAAGACCTCCACATACTCCTGAAGATCACGAACCCCGCCTCCGTTTCCCATCAGCACCATGTACGACCATCAAAATATTTCACATCGTGTTCAGCGGCTCACTGGTTCTCCACCGCTGGAATGTCCTCATGAACAAACACAATATCTAAACCTCACACAAGCGTGGAGCATCTACCCCTGCCCACAATTCAATTTCCACCATTCCATTTCAAATGATGTATTTGCTGTGTCCCAATTCGCCCATTTGCCCTACGCCCTAAAAGCATGTACTCTTTTGTGAAGAAAAAGTATAAACCTCTGAGTGTGTAGCAGAATAGTAAGCAAGATCTCCTAATTGCGTCTTTAATAGACCACTCTGTTGCTAATTTAAGTGCATCCCATGACTGTTTAAACTGCCCTGTCCAACATTTTGTCCAACATTTCCACATCCTTCAATTTCCTACCGTATTGTGGTAAATCAAATCACTGTAATAAAGCAGTGCGCTTGCTCATGAACAGATCAAAATCTATACTTGTGAAGAGGTGTTGTTTACTGCAGCTGTTTAAATGCAGCAGCTGCACGGTTCTCTACAGTAAATGTTGATGCAAACTCCAATAAAAGGCCTTTACACAAATAGTTAAAAATGGGGCTTTTCAATCATCTTGAAAAATGAATGCATGCAGGATGGAGCACAACTGAATCTCCTCTAAAAGTCACTGCATTCATATCTAATGCATATGTACAAAGATGATTCAAATATAATATCATCTCTAAAAAAAAACTATTTGAGTGTGTGTTTTAAGGTCAGTCTGTAACGCTGTACAGCTGTAACATCACAATCCATGGTGGCAGTATACAAGGAAGAGAAACACAACACGTGATTAATCACTCCTGACGGGACCAGCAGACGGGAGGACTGGCATGTTAGAGTAATTACTGGGGACAATACTGCATACAAGCCACAAAAACTGAACCTCAAAGCTGAAAAACCTCAAACGGGAACAGAAGCGGCCACCCCTTGTCTCCAACAGCGACGGTGGGTTTGGTTTCGAAAACCAGTTTTTGTGAGAAACAGAGCTACATGACTGCACTGAAATTGTAAAATGCGGCATTCGTTACGTCTCCATCCAGACATATTTCTGGCAGAACTTGCCACACTGGTACTCGCGCGCACCACAGACCCTCATCCGTACGGGCTTTGGTCAAATTGATTTGGCCCGGTCATTAAATCCAGTGGTGAACTGCTGCCGACTTCTGTGCATTTCCAATCAGACGAACTCCACAATCTAGAATCAGATGAACAGTCACTGCAGAACAAACAAGACAACATTTCTGCAGAATCTGCAGACTTTTATCACACTTTCAACACTGATTTTGGTGGAAGATCTGTGGAAATCATAGCCAGAGTACTACACTCTTATTGGCAGAACAATAAGTGTATAACCAAACAATTTTATAAATGAAGATCTTTACAAATGTATTAATGTCAGGATTCCAAATCTGCATTCCTAACTGCTGATTAGTGGCTGCCATGCTTGCACTCTCTCCCAAGATCCCTTCCAAAAACGGTGTATCGGTTTATCAAGGACAAAAATGTCCCATTAATACGTGCAATTATGGTTTGTCTGAGCGATTCTGTTTAATATCATACGATCTGGAACTTTAATAAGTAAATCAATTATAGCCACTGAACATTAGTTCCTCATAACTGCTTTGAGATTTTAAATCACTGCGACCTCTCTTAGCCTGAATAGAAGCTCTAGTGTGTGAAAATGTCCCAAAGACAGGATGTTTTAACTAATTCTGCCCCAAATGACTTCCTGTGGGCCTCTTAACAGGTCTATAAAAGAGTGCCAACTCTCCTAAAGCTGCTTAGAAAAGTGATCTCCACCCAGCTGAGAGCCCCTCAACCGCTGTCCTTTCTCTCCGAATGCCTGCCTAATGAAATGCACAAGCAAAAGTAACGCTGGCATAATCCACCTCAAACCTAGTGGTCAATTCATTAGGGAAGCAGAAATCAAGCCAAAGATGCCATTACTGCATATCGTATATGGCCAACATTAGTAATCTAGAGTAGAGGCCAAATCATTTTCAGAAACTGCTTACATTTTATTACATTTATGACCGCTACTTTTGTGGAAGTGATGAAACTGCACAGGCATTTTTGATAGACTGATACATATTGGCCAGGCTTATTAATTTTGCCATTATCAGCATCTGCCATAAATGAAGTATTTAATTTCAGCAATTATACATACATATATATATATAATTTGTTTTATTTTATTATTTAGATTTTATATAATACTGTATATTAAATACATATTATAATACTTACAATATACATTATAATTATTTTTAAAATACTTAAATGGTTCATGTAAAAATAGATATGATAATCTGTTAATATGTTGATAAACAATTAGTATTTTTTCTTGACATCTTGAATGCATTTGCTCTGGTGCCGTTCGAAAACAGTGGCTCTTTTCACACGGTAGTCAACCAGGATTACGGGGAAGTCTATCTGTCTGAAGATCATAAAGCCGAATGGAAATGTAACTAGGTGTAAGTGATGGTAGGATAACATAGACATGATCAGGTCCAGACTGCATTTTGGAGGAAAAAAGGTAGAATTATGCTAAATGGAGCTGAAATGTAATCAAATTAGCCAAAATATATAATAAACAAACAAGGGGCAGAGAGTATGTAGAACTTGTGAACAACTGGGTGTTTGTTTGTTTGTTTGTTCGTTTGGGCATACAACTGACATTTATAAATTGCAAATATTTATACATACACACAAATTCAAAAGTTTAGGGAAACTTAGGGTAAGTTTAGGGGGGAAAAAACTAAAAATAAATATTTTTATTTAGCAAGGATGCATTAAACTGAACAAAGGTGAAAGTAGAAACATTTGCATTGTTACAAAAATATTCTATTTCAAATAAACAGTGTTCTTTTGAATTTTCAAAAGTTCAAAAGAACTTGATTTTGTTTCCACAAAAATATTAAGCAGAACATTCATAATAATTGATTATTAATTGATAATAATACAATGTTACTTGAGCACCAAAGTAGCATATAAATAAAATGGAAACAATAAATAAAATTAATATAAACTGTAATAATAATAATTTACAATATTGCACTGTTTTTATTGTATTTTGATTTGGAGCCTTTTTTGAGCCTTGGTGAGAATTCGAGAATTAGATCTTTAAAACAAAAATGTGTGTTAACTTTTTCTTTTTTCTTTTGCATTATCTACATCCGTGGTTGATCTAAAGTGCAGGATGGCCAATATAAATAAAATGTGATGATGCAGTGATTGAGCAAATACATAAATTGCTGAAATGTATCTATTTACATACTACATTTCTGAGAAAATCTCTCTGCTAAATTCTGCAAGCGCAGATTCCATGCGAGTCTCGTCATAACTCAAACATCTGCAGTAAGCAGCATGTTATTTAGAAATAAATATTAGTTCTCCCTTGATAAGACATCTGAGAAGAACAAGAAGGACCTGCTTCAATACAGAAATAAGAAAAGAAGAGCTTCTTGCTTCAATATGGAAAGAAGAAAAGAAGAGCTGCTTCAAAAAAAAACAATTCCCATCAACCCTGGAGAATAAAGAAAGTTGTTTTGTCACGGTATGGATTTGTGGTAAAGATCTCCAGGTTTGATGCGACGAGAGCTAAAACATGGCACAAGAATGTAAACGAGCTTAACAACACTCGAAAAATACTCTCAAATTTACGAGCCAGTTACGAGTCCTATCATTTACCTCCAAAGCTGTAATTTCCATTTATGCATGTTGCGAATGCTTCTTAACAATCCCACATGCACAAACCAAACTGCTCTTTTGCATAATCCGCTGGTATATTTGAACATCTACATTGGATGCTGCTTTTCTAGGAGGAAAAGTGAGTCGATCTCGACATTGGACGGCTGGCCAAACTCTCTAACGGCAGAGATGCAGATTTATTTATCTGGCGGAATGCAAGCCGACACTAAATATATCTTCCAGCCATGAGATCAAATGATCCTTGAACTTCCATTACAGCTCGTTTTTTAATGCACATTTATCACACAGAATTCCACACCGGACAGTGTTAGAGTACTGTGGATCTGGACTCATCTGCCTCGCTATGTGTAAGTGGGAAATGTTGGAACTGTAGTAACAGAGGAGCTTGAGGAGCCTCTAAATCACAGTCAAAGCCAACAGGAGGAATGCCGAAGAAAACTGCTCCGAGCTCAACCAAGCCCGCTACAATCTCTCTTTCAATGACTACCTGGAGACCAAACGTAGACCATAAAGCAAAAGAAAGCTTTTTCTCTGCATGTCTTGTTAATATTTGAAACTATTAGTGAAAATCAGCCGACAAGTTATCAATAACTATGCCCGGACAGCTCATTTTGCTTTTTTTTTGCATTTTCTAAGTAGAATTCTGTGGAACGTTAAAAGAGTTAAACATGATAAAAATGCGTTAATTAGAGTGAGGAATTTGTCCGAATGCAGAAACACTGAAGCATTTGTTTAATCAAGTTGAATATGTTTAATCAAACCAGTAATCAGAAATATTTTTAATGTTTAAAAAAAAAAAGTATATTTTGCTTACCAAGGCTGTATTAATTTGATTAAAAATACAGTAAAAACTGAAATATTCTTGAGATATTTTTTTATTTATTTAAATATATTTTAAAATATGATTTATTCTTGTGATTGTAAAGCTGAATTTTCAGCATCATTACTCCAGTCTTCAGTGTCACACGATCCCTCAGAAATCATCCTAATATGCCAATTTGCTGCTCAAGAAATATTTCTTATAATCATCGATGTTGAAAACAGCTGTGCTGCTTAATAGTTTTGTTAAAACCATGATACATTTCTTTCAGGATTCTTTGAAAAAAAATCTTTGAAATTGAAATCTTAACATTATATGGAAAATGTCTCTTTTAGACATTTGAAAGCATCTTTGCTAAGAAATTATTCATTTCTTTAAAAAAAATTTAATCTTACTGACCCCAAACTTTTGAACGGTAGTGAAATTTCCCAACTGTACTAGAGTTCTGTAAATCTCTACTGTAAAGCGCCAATATTGGTAAGCATAATAAACGTACTTATTGAAAACTTGATTGATAGAGACGCAATGGGATGTGTATAACTTTGTGAATCTGCAGAAATCTGCAGAGCTTTCTGTGGAGATCTGCATATTCATACTCCGTGTGGGCCTGCCAATAACTCACTGGAAGAAACAGAAACTTTCTCTTAGAAGAAAAAAGCCTTCAGCATCAAACGGTTGGCAGCGATCACCAATCACACAGCTTAGCAGGGAAACTAACAAAATGGTCGGTTAATTAGCCCTGTCTGATTGACCGCAAATCTCCTCCTTTCATATCTGAGTCACTGCAGGTTCTTAAGCTCCATCAGCTGATAGTTTTACTGGCGTTTCGGCATGCAATGAAACCTGCGTGAAGCTCACATACAAGATCAAATACTGTAGAATCTGCGGCACATGCAAAAATGATATGGAGAAAAATGTGCACAACTCAAATGGAGTCTGGGGAATAAAACACATTTGTCATGAGGGACACAGTCATGAGAAACTGAAACCATCTATTTCCCCCTCTCGCTATCTCTAGATAATGATAAATACACTGGATGTGTTCACAACAGCGCTATTTCTTTTTCCCCTCAATTTGAGCCAAATTAGTCCAAATTGCATCTGCAAACATGCCAAAAACACAAAGTGTGCATTCTTTCCCATGGTTGAGGTAGAATAGACGAGAGGGGAACAAACAAAGCTATAAATGTAGCATGGGTGTGCATAGACGGCACGATAACACTTTACAGCACCAGATCGTCATCAGAGTTTTGCCAAATAAGAATTTGCCATACCTGCCCTGGTACTTGAAAAGCCACAAGGTTTATCTAACCCCTGATGCCATAAACACATTAGTTGAGTTTGCAGCATCATAAATAACCGACACTAAAGAGTCTGGTGTTTGACATTTAAGGTCACTGCCTGTCCTGACCTCAGGGTCATCAGGTTATATCTGGTCAATGGAGATTGAGTCAATGTCATTAAAATATGTCCAGGTCACATTTTACCCTAAAATAAAAAATAAAAAAATTAATCAAATTAATGTTGTGTGTATATATATATATATATATATATATATATATATATATATATATATATATATATATATATATATATAAAATT
>NW_015505400.1:330631-332825 GCF_001515645.1 Sinocyclocheilus grahami | reverse complement strand
GTACACACAAATTCTCATTACCGTAATGTGTCCAGATGTTTGACTGTTTTTACCATTATATTCTGATAGATTTTTTTACTACTGTAACAATAATCCTTTACTGTATTTTACATTACATTTGAAAGAAAATCAGCATAATTTAAAGGCAGACCATCTGATGTATAAATCCATTATGAATTTAATAAAATGCCTTAATAGCATTAGTAATGCCAAAACAAAATCTCATGAAAACAATGTAATTGTAATAGAAATGAAATAATAAAAGGCTGCATGTTATTTAAGAATATTTCTTATTTTTGAAGGTTCTTGACAGGTTTGGTGGGATGCATATATACAGAAGAGAAAGCCACACGCCGTGGCGCTGGTCTGCGCCACAGGGGGACAGCTATTGTTCAGCATTTAACAGCAGCTTTGTCAACCTGTCAGCCGCATTTGTTACAGTAGGAAAGGAAGCTCTGAAAACACGCCACTCAGAGACCCGAATCAAAGCGGAGCGTCCTCGCTGTGAGACCACAGTGACATCTACACCAGACCGGAGACTCAAGTTCAATGTTGATTCGATTCAGTTCAATAACAGTGTCACTGTTGCAAAGCTAGTGTCATTATCCGGCTCAATTCAGTTCACATTTTGAAGGCTAATGAACTTTTTAAGTTCATTATGGAAGCTGTAAATCTTCCTACTATTTAAATGTGATGCCTTTAGATACATTGAGCTGGGTCTCATGCCAACAAAACCAAACAAACAACATTACATAATTGAAAGGGCAAATTAACTACAGCAAAGGGAAAGCTTTTCAGTAAATAATGACTTCAATTTCAGTCTGTTCCTCACACAAAACAATTGACGACTTCAGACATCTCGAAACATAGTCATATAGACTATTTTATGCTAATTCTACAGTGTTTCCTGCCGTTTTGAGGAGTTTAAAGGTATGAACTCTTCTTCAAAACATCATTAAACAAAGTCATAGAGGTTTGAGGACAAATAAATGAAATAAATTCTATTCCTTTAAAATCACTGTGAAAGCACCAAAATGTTACAACAAGTCAACTCACCTTTATTTCTATAGCACTATATACAAAACAGATTCACTAAGAAAATAGCAGAATCAATTATGGAAACTCAACCCAGGAGTTCAGATTCTGCTGTAAAGCATAATCCTATAAAGACAATAGTGTCAATGTTTAGCTCAAGTCAGTTCAGCGGTGGTTTAGTTTAGTTACATCAGCAGTTTGATTTACTTTCAGCATCGAGTCTCATTCCAAAGCCAGTGTTTAATAATTTGGCTTTTCACAAACCTGCAAGAGCTGCTGGACTGTTCTCGTCTCACACGTTCTGCAGTCTTAGCTCGACTTAAACACGTCTGCGAACACTTACTCTCTGTCTTCACACAGAACAAGCAAAACAAACCGTCGGAGGCGCACACACGTGCAGCTCCGAGAGCAAATGAGGTTAAAATTTCCCAGATATCTAAAGAGGTTCCCAGCACCAGCGAGCCATGTCACCATCTCCTTACCTGAAACACAGCGGTGGCCATCCTCAATGGCTGTGAATGTGTGTGTGTGTGTGTTTCAGCCCCAGTGCCGCATTCTCCTCCGAGCTGAGAGTATTGCGGGATCGTCCGGTCCGACTCTTTAGCAGCGCAGTGCACCTCTCTCAAACACACGCTATAATCCAGCCAGCAGGAGTGAGTTTGTAGATGTGTACGCAAACACGGCAGCTTTCTTGGCTTCCTGAGAAAGGCTGAAATGTTGACTCACATTCCCTGTTCACTCTAGCCAAAAAAATAGGATCATAAAAGATATTCTCACTTTATATGGCTATGGACTAAGAGAGGAGGTCAGATCCAGACGCAGCACCTTCAAACTCAACGAGCGCACGGCACGGAAATCTAGGAAGTCTAGCTGCAGGCTACTGCCATTCCCATTTCCCTCTCACTTTTTTGCCCTCCCTTTTTTGCTCTCTCTCTCTCTCTCTCCCTCCCTTTTGCTCACTGTGAACATTTATGAAACAGACAGGGGGAAAAAAAACTTAGAAAAATATACACAAGATCCAAAATTAACAGTCATCTAGCACCAAATGCATGAAAAAAATGTATTTTTAAGCAAAATTACACATCAGTTGGCCAGTAATTTTAAAAGTGCATTTGTTAATAATATCTAGACTTATATATATATATATATATATATATAA
>NW_015505400.1:315470-328528 GCF_001515645.1 Sinocyclocheilus grahami | reverse complement strand
CCTAAGCACACAGCAAGAGTGGCTTATAGACAACTCTGTGAATGTCCTTGAGTGGCCCAGCCACAGCCTGAGCTTGAACCCAATCAAATATTTCGGGAGAAACCTGAAAATGTGTGTCTGCCCCATCCAACCTGACAGAGCTTGAGAGGTGAAGAGGTGAAGAGAAGAATGGCAGATAATTGCCAATAATTGTGTAATGTGCCAAGCTTGTCGTGTCATACCCAAAATCACTTGAGGTGCTTCAACTAAATACTTATGCAATGTACACTGTAAAAAATCAAAAGCGGAGAAAACTTAAATGTTTAAGGCAACCAGCATCAGTAGATTTTTTGCGTTTTCTCAAATTGTTTTTGTAGAAGATTTTTGAATTTTCTCAACTTTTTGTTGTATAAACTGAAAACAACAAGTTGTCAAAACTAAAAAATCTCCTGAAGCTGGTTGCCTTAAACTTTTAAGTTCTCAACTTTTGATTTTTTACAGTGTATATATACACATACAGACATATATATATATACACACATACATACATACACACACGATATACATCATATAAAACTACAGTGGGTACGGAAAGTATTCAGACCCCCTTAAATTTTTCACTCTTTGTTATATTGGAGCCATTTGCTAAAATCATTTAAGTTCATTTTTTTTCCTCATTAATGTATACACAGCACCCCATATTGTCAGAAAAACACAGAATTGTTGACATTTTTGCAGATTTATTAAAAAAGAAAAACTGAAATATCACATGGTCCTAAGTATTCAGACCCTTTGCTGTGACACTCATATATTTAACTCAGGTGCTGTCCATTTCTTCTGATCATCCTTGAGATGGTTCTACACCTTCATTTGAGTCCAGTCCAGATGTTTGACTGTTTTTACCATTATATTCTGATAGATTTTTTTACTACTGTAACAATAATCCTTTACTGTATTTTACATTACATTTGAAAGAAAATCAGCATAATTTAAAGGCAGACCATCTGATGTATAAATCCATTATGAATTTAATAAAATGCCTTAATAGCATTAGTAATGCCAAAACAAAATCTCATGAAAACAATGTAATTGTAATAGAAATGAAATAATAAAAGGCTGCATGTTATTTAAGAATATTTCTTATTTTTGAAGGTTCTTGACAGGTTTGGTGGGATGCATATATACAGAAGAGAAAGCCACACGCCGTGGCGCTGGTCTGCGCCACAGGGGGACAGCTATTGTTCAGCATTTAACAGCAGCTTTGTCAACCTGTCAGCCGCATTTGTTACAGTAGGAAAGGAAGCTCTGAAAACACGCCACTCAGAGACCCGAATCAAAGCGGAGCGTCCTCGCTGTGAGACCACAGTGACATCTACACCAGACCGGAGACTCAAGTTCAATGTTGATTCGATTCAGTTCAATAACAGTGTCACTGTTGCAAAGCTAGTGTCATTATCCGGCTCAATTCAGTTCACATTTTGAAGGCTAATGAACTTTTTAAGTTCATTATGGAAGCTGTAAATCTTCCTACTATTTAAATGTGATGCCTTTAGATACATTGAGCTGGGTCTCATGCCAACAAAACCAAACAAACAACATTACATAATTGAAAGGGCAAATTAACTACAGCAAAGGGAAAGCTTTTCAGTAAATAATGACTTCAATTTCAGTCTGTTCCTCACACAAAACAATTGACGACTTCAGACATCTCGAAACATAGTCATATAGACTATTTTATGCTAATTCTACAGTGTTTCCTGCCGTTTTGAGGAGTTTAAAGGTATGAACTCTTCTTCAAAACATCATTAAACAAAGTCATAGAGGTTTGAGGACAAATAAATGAAATAAATTCTATTCCTTTAAAATCACTGTGAAAGCACCAAAATGTTACAACAAGTCAACTCACCTTTATTTCTATAGCACTATATACAAAACAGATTCACTAAGAAAATAGCAGAATCAATTATGGAAACTCAACCCAGGAGTTCAGATTCTGCTGTAAAGCATAATCCTATAAAGACAATAGTGTCAATGTTTAGCTCAAGTCAGTTCAGCGGTGGTTTAGTTTAGTTACATCAGCAGTTTGATTTACTTTCAGCATCGAGTCTCATTCCAAAGCCAGTGTTTAATAATTTGGCTTTTCACAAACCTGCAAGAGCTGCTGGACTGTTCTCGTCTCACACGTTCTGCAGTCTTAGCTCGACTTAAACACGTCTGCGAACACTTACTCTCTGTCTTCACACAGAACAAGCAAAACAAACCGTCGGAGGCGCACACACGTGCAGCTCCGAGAGCAAATGAGGTTAAAATTTCCCAGATATCTAAAGAGAAAATTTAAGGGGGTCTGAATACTTTCCCTACCCACTGTATATATAAATGTAATACTAAATTTAATACTTAATTTGTGATAGAATGGTATATCCGTTTTAGTGAATTTTTGAAATTTCAAAATGTAAAAATGTTTTTTTGTTTTTTTTTCATATATATGCATACACATACATTTTAAAAAGTAACATTTAAATCTGTTTGTGAAATCTTCATAATCACAATGGAATAATGTTACAAAAATATTGTAAACATTAAAAAAAGGAAAATATTTTATGGTTGGTAAATTTCTAGGTGAATCTCATGTCCAAGTTACGTCAGTATCTCAAAAGAAAATAAAGTGAAAAAAAGCAAAAATTCTGAACCGTCACAGAAATGAGAATTAACCCAAACACAGCTGAAATCCCCTGCAAGTTTTGTGGGTTCGACTTGGTTTTGACGGACAAAAGCCTTTCAGCCTCCTCATCAGCCCACCCCTCCTCTCTCCTTCTCTAGTTGTTATCAAGTTCTCAGTTTACAGGTTTAACATGAGTTGACAAGCTCAAAGGCAGGCTGAGTTACGCAGAAGAGCACCCAGCGTGAGCTGTGTAGCTGTAAAGCACTGAGCTGAAGAACACCGCCGAGCCTAACGCTCTCCCAGACCGACTCAACGACTTCAATCCTCTTTAAAACAGCCAGAGTGTTTGAGCTTCTGAAGGATGCTCACTGGCTGATGGATTACAGACAAAACACAACACCACTAGATTTATACAACTGTTCCTGAAGGAAATACCAGTGCAGCAAAGTAGCAAGTCGTAGTTCCTTTATCATTGTCATCACACTCACTGCTGGATGTGCATGAGAATCAAAACATAGCACAGTTCTACCTTTGCAGCAAAAAGGCTATATGGTTAAATAAAAGCGAGTTCAGAAGAGTTAAAACACAATTCAGTGTGCAAATGTATATTAGACTGTTGGTTACGTTTTGAATGCTAAACATTTAAGTCAAACCAAAAGAGAGATTTACGAACTTAACTGACAAACTCTATAAAGCAAAGTATGAACGCAGTATGCACAATTCAGTGGTTCAAGCTTAAATAATTGAAGAAATTGTAAAACTTGCAGTTAAAATAAATCCTAACCAGAATGTCTGAGGAATATCAATCGCTCAAACTTCTGAAGAAACAGGCAGGTGATCATACAGCCTCACTAACAGCATGGAATTTAACACTGGCTTCAGGGCTGTTTGAGACCAGACAGAACCGAAGCAATTACTGAGAAGATACTGACAGCTTTAGTGCTGTAACCTTCTGCCCTCAGGACACAAATACTTATTTTCAACTTCTGATTCTCCTTTAGTTTAACTGCAACAGCACATTAGGGCTGAATAGTTTTAATAAAATAATTTTATTAATTTCTAAATGATATTTATTTTTTAAAATAATTAATATATAAAAAAAAATACAAACAAATAAATAAAAAAATTAAATTTTCTGTAAGTTTGAAATTATTTAAAAAATATTTTAGATAAAAAAATTTTTTAGATGGATTTAAAATAGTAAAATATGCACTATTTTCTATATATTTCATATTTTATTTTGCTATTTTACTATACTATTATTTTGTTATGTATATATATATATATATACATATACATATATATAAAATTTTTTAGATGGATTTAAAATAGTAAAATATGCACTATTTTCTATATATTTCATATTTTATTTTGCTATTTTACTATACTATTATTTTGTTATGTATATATATATATATATACATATACATATATATATATATATATATATATATATATATATATACACACATATATACACAGTGCATATTTCACTGGTGAAAGTAGTCTACTGTTATTATTATCTTTTACATTTTGTTTTGCTTACATTTAATAAGGCAATAATCACTATTTAATTAAATCAACTGTGCAGCCCTACACCACGTCAATGTAAATGACGTAAAACCTTCTTGCAATGTAATTATCCAATTTACATGGAAACGTTTCTATTATTAAAAGCAGCTGACCACTAAATCCAACAAATGGTTTCTCAAAGGTTTATCTGAGCTCTGATGACGAGAGCAGATAACATTATCTGTTTTCATGAACGGCACAAAAACTATTAGAGTAACAAGCGTCTCTCTTTGAAGTGGGACTGGAGTGAACATGTTCCTACGAAGACTCTTGAGATTGAAGTACAATACAATGTGCTCTCTGTTGAATGCAGTCGGAGGGGTCTGTTCAGATTACACACCTCTCACTGACAAACAGCCTCAGAAACCACAGCCAAAACAGCATGCATGCTAACTATTATTACCAGGGGGTCAGGGTTTAGCTGGTTAGCTTCACTCCTGCTGGTAAATGTCATAACTACATCATGTGCTCAAAACAGCATCTATTGATGATGATTCAGGAAAAAAATAAAATAAAAAAATAAATAAATATTTTGTTTATATTTATATACATTTTTATATAAATGTTTTATATTTATATTATATTTAAATAAAGTTTTTATAATTTTTTTAAATAAGATTTTTTTTTCTGAATACCATATTTAAAATAAATCAGTTGATTGACAATGTTGATCATTACAACAGCAATTCACTAATTAATCACTAAGGGAGGAAGGGGAAAGGGGAAGGGGAAAGGGAAAGGGAAAGGGAAAGGGAAAGGGAAAGGGAAAGGGAAAGGGAAAGGGAAAGGGAAAGGGAAAGGGAAAGGGAAAGGGAAAGGGAAAGGGAAAGGGAAAGGGAAAGGGAAAGGGAAAGGGAAAAGGGAAAAGGGGAGGGAAAGGGAAGAGGAAAAGGGAAAAGGGGAGGGAAAGGGAAGGGGAAGGGGAAGGGGAAAGGGAAAGGAAAAATGAAATTTAACTAAATTTATTTATTTATTGTTTTTGCAGGTTTTGTCCTCCACAATACACGTATTCTTATTTAAATACATAGATAAATAATTATATATGTGATGAAAGTAGGCAAATAAATAATATCAATTGGTGGGCAAATGGAAAATGTTTAAGGAAATGCTAAACTCATCCTAACTATTTTCCTTTGATCACTCATTTATTTCTGAATGTAGTTCCACATTTTTTCCCCCTCTGCGCAACATGCTAATGAGAGGGTGTCAGTTATGCAAGAGTAGGCAGATCGTGTGTGACGCGCTTGAGCGTTTGCCTGCGCATGAGTATTAACTTCATCAGTCAAGGGGACTGATTAGTATCTTACACTTTTTCATAGGGTTAGTTTTGTAGTTATAATCACGAGAGAGCTAAATCATAAAAGATTTTAAGTGGCCAATGTAAAATATTAATGCTTACACTTAATTGCAATACTGAACCGTTATTTGCTTAATAAACTATTTTGTCGCCTGTATTTTCTGTTCTGATAACTAATGGGAAAAAACGGTCTGTTCCTCGATTAAACCACTTCATACCAGTCATCTCACGATGACCATGGGATACTGATATTACAGCTGTCTCTAGCTGGAGACTCAATCGGGTTACAAAAAATGACGTCAGGAAACGACACCTCTGGCCATTTCGTTGGGTTGTTTGTAAAGTCACAGATACTGTACAGACAGTACAGCTCCGTTTTTTATGTATCTTGCTCTGTTAAACAGAAAAAGTGACTTTACGTAGGTCATACTGGATTTACACCATGCATCTCCTGTCAGCGGGAAAGCCGTGCCCCCAGCTATCACATGACCCCGACCAAGTCCATGGTTGACACCCTCTCATTAGCATGTTGTGCAGAGGAAAAATAAATGCAGAACTACATTCAGAAATAAATGAGTGCTCAAAGGAAAATAAATAGGATGAGTTTAGCATTTCCTTAAACATTTTCCATTTGTCCACTAATTTATTTTATTTATTTGCCTACTTTAATCACGTTTAATTATTTCTATATGTATTTAAACAAGAATTTGTGTATTTATACAGACATTTATTTATTTGCATATTTATTTATTTATTTGTGTATTTATTTATTTATTGTTTTGCAGGTTTCGTCCTCCATGCTCCATAGCATAGGACTGGATAATGAGAATAGTTATTTTATGTTTTTTTTAGTAAAGAAAATTCTGTCATCATTTATTTAAACATATTAAGTTCCAAAACTGCATGACTTACAGACAAAACTGTATGAAGCTATTTATTCAGTTAGCTCATTTTTAGTTACTACTACTACTAATTATTATTATTATTATTATTGACCTATTACCACAAATAAATAAATTACCACAAACTTAAATAAATGCATAGTCACAGGTTAAAAATGCAAATGTATTTATTTAATTAAACCATTTGATTTGTATTACTTTTGTTGACAATTTTAATTATTTAATAATAATTGTATTAATAATAGTGTTTAAAGTAAAATAATCTTAAATTAAATGTTATTTCATGCCTTTTTTTGTAAAAGAAAAGACCTGTTAGTGTTACATGCCATTATGTTTCACATTTAAAGCTTAGTTTGTTTTATTATTGCAAAATAATTTACATTTAGTGTGTGCTACGCTAGCCGTTCATTTGGACTGAAAGAGACCAGATGAACTGGTTCCAGGGCCACCACTCAAACATAATTAATGACTTACATTTTTGAGCAAGTAACTTAAAAATTAGCATTTATTCTACAAATTAAGTTGTTCTAAGTCAGTGTAGTTTACTGGTTGAAAATAATTTCATTAGAAGTTGTCGTAAACAGTTGCATTAATTTTTTTGAGCCAAAACATTTGTTTTTATAAAGTACAATGAAAGTCAAAGGACTCCAATGTTATGCTGACCCCATTTAGTTTCTTTTGTGTTGCACAGAAGAAAGAAAGTCATAGAAGTTCGGAACCTATAAATAATGAAAGAATGCTCATTTTTGGGTGAATTATCTCTTTAATGCATTGTTGGTGGACATGCATTGCGAAACCGGCTGATACATGGAATGGAAGAGTTTTTGTCCATGAAGACCAATTCAATGGGGTCACACGATATCAAGTCTACTCACAGTCAGGCTCACTGCAGGAACCCAACACTGCTCAAATCAACAGAATGTACACACATACGTTCAGCAAAAACACGCAGACTCACAGACGCTGGCAGAGAGATGACTACGTCCACATATCGAGTTCCTTCAGACACAGACAAGCCAACGAATGTCAAGCAATAGAAATAATCAACAGTTACAGCATGAGAGAATGTTCTGGGTTGGAGCGCAGACAGGAACTTTAGTGCTGTGGCACTGCAAGAAAAAAAATCCTGATGCATGACTGCTGATTTTTAGGTTCAGTAAAAAGCGCTCTGAGCCTGCAGGAATTCTCTGGGATTAGCATGTGGTCAGTCCAGCCTCAGACATCTAGTCTTCATCTGCACAGTGACCACCTGTTGCAAAAAAAAAAAAAAGCTAAAAATGCTAAATGCTGTTATTTTAAACTTTCTGTAAAAAAAATAAAATAAAATTGATTTGATTTGATAATAAAAAGAAATGAGCTCCAAATCATCATATGTGACCCTACACCACAAAACTAGCCATAAGGGTCCATTTTTTTTAAATGAAGATGTATACATCATCTAAAAGCTGAATAAATAAGCTTTCCATTGATATATGGCTTGTTAGGATAGGACAATACCCTATTTGGCCGAGATACAACTGGAATCTGAGGGTGCAAAAAAAAATCCAAATATTGAGAAAATTGCCTTTAAATTTGTCCAAATTAAGTCCTTAGCAATGCATATTACTAATCAAAAATTAAGTTTTGATATATTTACGGTAAGCAATGTACAAAATATCTTCATGGAACATGATCTTTACTTAATATCCTAATAATTTTGGCGTAAAAGAAAAATTTTGATTGGCTATTGCTACAAATATACCCCAGCGATTTATGACTGATTTTGAGGTCCCAAGTCACATGTTAGAATGATTTCTGAAATATCATGTGACACTGAAGACTGGCGTAATGATGCTGAAAATTCAGCTTTGCACTAAAGGAATAAATTACATTAAAAAAAAAATCGAATTTATTTAAAATTGCAATAATATTCCACAATATTACTGTACTTTTTTCTAAATGCTGCTTTGGTGAGCAACAATCAGAAAAGATGGTGAGAAAGATAATTTCAAAACAAAGAGAAGCATGTTGAAAACATGGCTAAACTACCCAAATAACATCACTGTCTTCCGTCGGTACTCATTTACCCCTAATACAAATGTGTGTGCATGATGCCTTCCATCTCATGGTTCACCTGCATTGTTCTATGCAGACATTGCATGGGAATCATCTAAACTAATATGACTGGCTCTGGTCGTGTGGTATTAAATAAACACTCTCCATTCTCTCTAAATACTACCAGCTTGCTGCATCTTGTTACTAAAGAAAAAGTTTAAAGTTCTGACACATACCTCATAACTGACATGCTATAATCCTGAAGGTCTGAAAGTTCTGCAGTGTGGACTCAGCTGTAGTGTTTCCAGCTGCAGTGGAGTCAAACACATTTTGATGATTCAGTGAGATCTTGTTCTCTCACACGCTCAGTCGCTCACACTTTATTGCCCTCCGTATGCAAACAAGAGCCAGGCTGATAAAAACACAATCAAATAAAGCAGGTTCTGATCATACAAAACATTTAGAGTGACCCCTCATAGACAAACGCTCGGCTTCAAAACTCACACAAAAACAGACGATGGATGGATGGATGGATGGATGGATGGATGGATGGATGGATGGATGGATGGATGGATGGATGGATGGATGGATGGATGGATGGATGGATGGATGGATGGATGGATGGATGGATGGATGGATGGATGGATGGATGGATGGATGGATGGATGGATGGATGGATGGATGGATGGATGGATGGATGGATGGATGGATGGATGGATGGATGGATGGATGGATGGATGGATGGATGGATGGATGGATGGATGGATGGATGGATGGATGGATGGATGGAAGATAGATAGATAGATAGATAGATAGATAGATAGATAGATAGATAGATAGATAGATAGATAGATAGATAGATAGATATCATACAAACACACTGTGCAGAGTTTGGTGAATGAGTTAAATTTATGATAGATAGATAGATAGATAGATAGATAGATAGATAGATAGATAGATAGATAGATAGATAGATAGATAGATAGATAGATAGATAGATAGATAGATAGATAGAATTTATACAAACACACTGTGCAGAGTCTGGTGAATGAGTTAAATTGAGAAAGATTTTTTTATTAAATACGTTTTTAAAAATCCTCTTACCCCAGTTTGAACAATAATAGTGTACTGTTCAGACACACACCCGCCTGAACTCCACCCAACAGAGCAACTCATAATACATACTAATATCCCTCATGGCAGTGGCAATGTCACGATACAATCTGTTTCTAATAAAACATATCATTTGTGTCTCTCTGTGTTTCCAGCATGTGTATTCTCTTCTCCTCTTCTGCTCTTCCTCTAGGGACTAATGGCTCTTGCTGCTTCTCACTTGGCCTGCTGTTTGCATATTTTCAACACTGTCTTGATTACTCCATCTCAACCAGTTTGGGTGTTGCTGTTTGTTTTCCCAACTGTATCTATGCCTGCAGCGCTGAGAATTGAGTAGGAAGAGGAACACATAAATCATGAATGATGAGTAATCATACTCCACCATCTGACTGGTAATGCCCAGACAGACTCACGCTTTTTGGCTTATGCTGGGATTGTAGACGCAATCTGCATGAAAACACTTAACCAGAACAAATGAACCTCTAGGGTGCATGTGATGCTCAGAAGTGTGCAACACCCTCAGTGTGCTTACCTTCTCTTTGCATGTCCTCTCAAACAGTGAGCGATTGCCTTTGGAGCTAAAGTGTGCTTCATTAAGTACTGTATATTTTAAAGGCACCAAAAAATGAAAAATGAACAAAAGACCTAACGTGGAACAATCTCATTTCAGTTCAAAAGCACATAGTTGAGTTAGAGTGTCAAACAAAATCATACTGAGATTATAAAATCATAACGAGACAAATATAGCAATTTTGAAGTGATTAACAGGTAACACTTTACAATAAGGTCTCTTTTGTTCATGCATTTGCTAACAAACTAACAACAAGCAATAAATGCCATATGTTATCTTTTATTTCATTAATTTATTATATTTTTATTATTTTAATAATAAATAGTTATAGTGATAGACTAAGAACTGCAGTTCCTGCAAAATATTTCTGCTCAAAATTCAGAACTTGAATCTCATTTTACTCAAATAACGGTTACAGAATCCCATATAATCCACACAAATGTACTTTCATTATCCAGACAGCTCATTCATCATGTCCTGTGACAAAGGGGTACAGGGGTCAAAGCTTGTGTATCATCATAATCCCTATATAAATGTATACATGACGTCTCAAGTTCATATATAGCACACATAATACTGTAGATGAGAGAGAGTTGAAATCATGAAACACTGCGAGATCACATTCTCTTAAAGCTAAAACCACACACAATATTCAAAACAAATTTCCTGTTAAGGCAGACATCACCAAGTCCATCCAAAAACACCACGTTTGTCCATGATATAATATATTTTTCTTTATTTTTTTTAATATTATATATTTTTTCTTACATGTATTTTTTTTTTCAGTTGAAAATGATTTTTCAGATTTTTCATGCTTTCAGCTATCAATAAGACTGCAGTACTCTGTGCTCTATTTAAACCTGCATATCCCATCTGGACGCATTCATAACTAAACATGTGATATGGTGCAAGCTCTGGTGTTTTTTGTCAGCAAGTTATGCTTTTAGTTTATGCTTTTAGTGACATTTTAATAAATTACCAATGTAGCAATAACACTTTGGAGTATATTCTTAAAAACTTTTGAATCGATTCATTAAAATGGAGAGTCTGCACTGATTCACAAAAATGTATCAAATGTATTTACTTTAAATGCAAATAAAACTAGTCTAAATATATGTTCTCAAATGTCCAAACAAAAAAGTGCATTAAAATCATTGTGATATTCAGGACACTGCTTTGTGAAAACAAAGTTGTTTCTTTCAAAGCTATATACAGTGCATGACCTATGACCTTTAATTTAATCAAACATTGCATTAGTCAAGTAATCAAGACTTTGGGTTCATATGCTTTGAATCATTATATACTATTCTCACTCATCTACTTCCCTGTCGAATGGCCACTATCATAACCTCTCGGCTTCAATCTCGCTCAATTTCTCTCTATAAATCTCCGGAAATCTTATTCCTGTCCCAAAGAGCACATGGGAGTCCACTTCCTTCAAGAGACGTCTCACTCGTCAACAGCACTGAACATCAAATGCTTCAATCTGTCATTGACTTCACAATCTGTTTACCTTCCATAATTAGAGTCACAAAGGCTTGTTTTTGTGCAGGATTAGAACATCAGAAAAGAGCTGGATGTGAACGGCTCAATTATAGTCGATGGGCACACCCTAAAATCAAGAAGCCCGTGTGAAGGCATTGTTTTCAGCAGAAGGAGGCTGGAGCCGCTCCGCAGTGCTGAGGACATGCAAAACCTGAGAAATACAGGCGAGAATCAAAGGCTGGGATCTGAGCCAGAGAGGAGGGACTCAAGAGCAAACAAGAGGAAAGCAGTGGAGTCTCAGGGATGAAACCCTCTCGCGTTGCCCTCTGCGTCTGGGAGTAGTAGAAAACCTTTAGAACATCTTGAAGAACATCCCGGCAACCACCTAGTACACGCTAGTAAGTGCAGCAGCAAGTTTGGTACAGGCAATCACCGCTCACATTTTTCATAAAATGTAAGTCATTATTATTTCGGACTGCACTCAAGAGAAATAAACCTTTTCAAATATAATGACTATGTCCCAAAAAGTAGAGGGGGTCAATTTAGTAATTTCTGAAAGTGGGGGTCATATCATCTCCATGCCAAACCCAGAGTCTAGCAGCACCCCACAGTGCTATACAACCACTTTACCCAAAACTTCTCTATTACATACCAGACATAAATCATCCTTAAATCACAAACTAGTCTCTCTGAAGTAAGTCCCCAGAATGGGAGACAGACCACTGGATATGAAATGATGCTGAAAGGCCCTGCCAGGGTGCAGCTTGCAACCCTTCTGTGCTTGCATATGAAGCGATGGACTGCGTTGTAGTGGCATAAGCTGACTAGGGGTAAGAAACAGCAAACCACTTCTAAAATAAAGCTTGCTGCAGGACCGTATCCAAATGAGGCATGACACTCCGCGGCTTACTGCATGGCCACAGGCTCGTATAGCGGCTAGATAAAAACACAGCTAGAAAATACTCGGCATGTGTTCAGCATTAACAAAGCCATTATAAAAATTAGAGATGCACCGATCGATCGGCCAGGGATCGGAATCGGCCGATTTTCCTCATGATCGGCCTGGATCAGTCTCACTTCTTTCCGATTTCCGAACCGATCCGTTTTGTTATCAGCGGGCAGCGGCACAGGCAATAACGTCAGCTGCGCATTCTCGCTCTCTTCTCTCCGACGACCCCTTCTCTCTCACACACACGTCTCATTCGCTCCGGTTAAATAGTACATGTATTGCGCATTATTTCAGTAATTCCCACAGGTTTCGCGCTTACACCAAAAGCGCGCGCACCATCACTGATCTATATTAGTGGATCGCACAAGCCGCACTCAGTCTCAAACAGCTTGTGAGCCACAAATACCAAAATGAGTAGCTAACTGCGCTAAAACGTTCAAATACATACAAAATTATGTCAAAATGCCCGTCTTGGCGAGTATCCAGTTAAACAG
>NW_015505400.1:302933-315460 GCF_001515645.1 Sinocyclocheilus grahami | reverse complement strand
ATAAACTCTTAAAGGGACCGCAGTCCAATATTCCTGCTGCTGTCTGTCATGTTAATCAAAGAACAAAAGACAAAGAAAATCCGTTTCTGCTCTTGACTCCATACGTTTTATAACTTTAATGGTAAGCATTAATATGTATTTAATTTTTACAATGAAGACTACAGAAATTAAAAATGTAAAAACTTACTTAACCTGAAAAACGTAGTTTCATAGCTCTCTTTATTCTATTGCATTTATTTGTGCTGTTGTTTGCAATTTTTGTATTTGTTTATGAAAATAAAACTTTGCGTTGAAGAAAAGTAGATTTTTGTTTGTATATGCTGTCAATTATAGTTCTTAGAAAGAAAATCGGAATCGGCAAAAATCGGTATCGGCAGATCGCACTAACAAAAAAATCGGAAATTGGAATCGGCCAAGAAAATTGCAATCGGTGCATCTCTAGTAAAAATGGGTCACAGAGTAAGAGTAGGCGGTATAGAAATGTGTCAACCGGTAGATAATTTGCTAAATACTAATGCCGAACTCCATAGGAATCATGCTGTAATCATTACAAAACCTAATGTGAGAAATAAGAATGGCAAAACCTATAGAGTGCAAGTAAATCTTTATCAAATGTCTAAAGTCTCTGTTAAACAGCAGCACTACCCTTACCTAGTACCGGAGAGTTTGTAGAACGATATTTAACTGATGATAAAAGTCCTATTCCTTAATTTCCAAATACGTGGCAATGTATTTTGGTACTAAACAACCGCTTTAGCAGTGCCGTAAAATGTTATGGGGAGGAGAGTGTGTACAAGAGATCCTGCTGTTCAGAAGCCCAGAACACACACACTTCCTGTCAACCACACCTCAATCAGACTTGAAACTTCATGAGCACATACGCTTACTTTTAGCAGATAATATATACACACTCATATACATTCACTTACATATAATCTCTACTCGTCCTCTTCCTCACATACACAACATTATATGCATAATATTATAAGACAAATTAACCACATACATTACTCTGCCAGGTGACACTCAGAGTTGTGCATTATTCAGAACTGAATCAGGAATTCACTTTAAATTCTTGAATTTGAATTGAATTTAACAGGATTCAGAATCGCAACTTTAATTAAACTGAATTAAAATCAAATGTACGTAACTACATTTTTAACTAGAAAAGCAAATGCTGAATGTTGGCTTGACATTCAAATAAAGTTTAAACTTTAAAACTTAAACTTAAATGTTAAAATAAATTTTAAAAGCATTTAGATTTGAACCGATAGATTTTTAACTTGTTTAAAATATTAAATATGATTAAACAAACTAAATTTATTATCAAATTTAATTAATTATTTTTTGTGGATCAGGGTAGAAGAACACTTTATTTTCCAGAACGCATTACCTAATTACTTCTAATTCAACTTGGTGTAGCCAATTTAACTCAAATTCCGTGGTGGCATTAATAAGATCTAGGGATGCAACGATACCATTTTTTTCAGAACCGATCCCGAAAATTCTGAGTATCTGTCGATACCAATCTGATCCAATACCAGCTCAGTTTTTTTTTTTTTTTTATCAATGTAGAATTTCTATAATTCTGTTTAATCATGATAATGAAATGATTAATGATTATGATAATGTAATGTTGTAATCACAGACACTTGTAGGAGTGGCCTCGTTTTAACTTAAACTGGTAATAACATCCTAACTGTTCTGTTTTCGGTTAATTAGTTGTGCTGAAAAATCCAATCACTGGCTTTGTCATAATGGATGCCCCAGCTGAAAGCCACAGAACAATGGATAGCTGTGAGCAAGGAAAGAGATGATGGGAAATCATTGCGGTCAGTGCACTTTGTTTAAACATATCAAGGACACGAGTCACAAATCTGGCAATGCACCTGCTAAATAAGCGAGAGGAACTCATCCATGCACATGTGCAGCTCAGTCAGGAACCATATGGGCTTCACACCAGTGTTCAACGGATGGGGTGGAGTGCCGCTTTTCCTGTTCAAGGGGAAAACACCCCGGACCAGCTCCCCACGACCAAACCCAGGTCTGAGTCACCCAGTGTATACTTCTTGGCTAGCAGGGGACGCAGATTTTGTAAAGAGGACCCATAATTGTTCTGTCCGCACTTAGTTCCTCTATTTGTCCTCAATTGAGACCTTTACACCTTTAAAAGCTCTGTAGGGTCAGCACAGTAAGAACTAGAGGTTGTTTGAGGTGGAAAAACATGCTCCCGAGCAGCCAAATCCAGGAAGCCATTGGCTCCTATCACAACTCCAGCCCGTCTGACCAATTCAGGAGCAAAATTGCACTCCTCGAGTGGCAAAAAAAAATAAACACGGTAAGGTTATAAGTCTCTTGCTAGCAGCCGGTCAGTCCTCCAGCTGAAACCAAGAAACATTGAGATGAGGAAATGAGGTGAAGCGTCGTAAAAGACAATGCTGTGTTTTCAGAGTCTCACGCCAGGACTAACAATATGCTATGATCCTATAAAAGGTTTTTTTTTTTTAAAGTGGGAAATAAAAAGAATGCTTAGCTATTTAAGAAGAAGGTGATTTATGGTGGTCAGAGGTAGTTCATTTTCTCACATTGACTCCCTAGGAGTTGGACTAAACATTACTCACGCTGTTCCCTTCCAGCAAAGTCCTTAACCCAACGCACAAGTCAAAAACATTGTCTGCATTAAAGTAGACACAAATACTTGGCCAGTGCATCTTAACGCTCATTTTAGCACTACTGTTGTGCTAATAACCTCAATACTCAAGGGGGTTTGTCAAACGCCAAAGTACCATCAAAAGTTGCAAGAAAAAGGATGTGTAAGTTAGTAAATTTGAGGGTGCACTTACTTTTTCCAGCATTATTACTCCGTCTTGTTAGTTTAGTCAGATTGTATTTGTCTGTAATTGTGACTTAGATGAAGATCAGACCACATTTTATAAGCAATCAGTGGGAATCCATTTAATTCCAAAGGGTTCACAAACTTTTGCTTGCAAGTGTACACATAGCCTATACATGTAAACTCACCACGACTCCCTTCAAAATGCTACTCCACAATAAAGGAAGCTGATCTGAAAGATACAACTGACTGTATATTCTTAAAAACAAAGGTTTCAAAAGACTCCAAAATGGTTTTTCGCAACTATGGCATGGAAGAACACTTTTGTGGTTCCCAAAAGAACCTTTCAGTGAACAGTTCTTAAAAGACCCACTTTTCTTAGCATGAAGAACATTTCCATAATCTAAAGAACCTTTTTCCACTATAAAGAACATTTTGTTGAATGGAAAGATTCCATGGATGTTCAAGGTTCTACATGGAACTATAGATGCCAATAAAGAACCTTTAATTTTTTTTTAAATGGCCAACTGCCTATTTAGCTATGTGTGTTCAAAGACATTCAGAGTAAGTAGGAGGCAAAGACATTTCAGACTCTATATATAGTATTCAAAGGATCTGGAAAGACCAGCTGGAACGCAAACAACGATATCAGAGCATAGACATTCTATAGCCATCATATATTACCAAATACGGATGTATAGTTCAATAGACCAAAATGACTAATGGCTTTATCTCCTGGTCGGTACAAAGGCAATCTAGGGTATTTGTAGCTGCAGCTCCATAGGTTGAGTAGGAAGTTTTTCTTACACATAGTGATCATATTTCTCATTGCCAACGTAAACAAGCATTTCAGGGGCCCAAGTTAAAGCTGATGTGTATATTTTTCTAAAGAACACTTTCTCCTATTAGAATAAAGTTTAGCGAATGATTTATTGACTCATTCATAACACAAGAAACCTACAGACAAGATAACTAAATAATTAACGTGAACGGATTCAAAAGATTTGAGTCACTGAACAAAGTTGATTGAATCAATTATTGACTCACTCAACACAAGAAACCTGCAGAAAAGGTAACCAAGCGAATTAACAAATCTTATTAATGAACTGATTCAAAAGATTCAACTCACTGAAATGCAAAAACCTACAGAAAAGGTAACTCAAATGAATACATCTTTTTGGTTAATTGATTCAAAATATTTGAGTCACTGAACAAAGGCTCATTTCAAGAAGAAACCTTAAGAAAAAAAGTTGCTAAACAAGTCAATGAAGCGTAACTAAATTAATAAACAAACAAATCTTTTTGTTGAACTGATTGAAGATTTGAGACACTGAATAAAGTTCAGTGATTGATTCAATGCCTCACTGAGATGAATCAAAATCCCCACCACGAGTCATTATTTTTGCAATTCCCATGACAGCAATTGTACACAGGAATGAAACATTTCACCTTTAAGAAACGTGTCAGACTACACAATAAAGTCACATCACATCTAAAAAAGTTGCTAAACAAGTCAATGAAGCGTAACTAAATTAATAAACAAACAAATCTTTTTGTTGAACTGATTGAAGATTTGAGACACTGAATAAAGTTCAGTGATTGATTCAATGCCTCACTGAGATGAATCAAAATCCCCACCACGAGTCATTATTTTTGCAATTCCCATGACACCAATTGTACACAGGAATGAAACATTTCACCTTTAAGAAACGTGTCAGACTACACAATAAAGTCACATCTGACATCTTTGACTAGATGTTTTCTCACACCTTTTAATTCACACTGATTTCCTCTGGCATTTCCAGTAATTGCCCTCTATAGCACGCTGATTCTCCCTGCAGTGAACTGGCACCGTACACATGTGCTCGCCACCGGCGTCTCACATTAGCTCTATACAGCTCATGGCTGGCCTTTGAGTCTAATGATTCATTTACTCTCCCACTTAACCTCACCTGCCTATATTTACAATCACCCAGAGACTGTAACTTAATTTTCCAGCCTTTGGAATTCAAATCAAGTCCAGTCTCGCGGACGTGCCTAAACTCGTCCAAGCCCGTGTGCAATGAACCCGCTGTGAACCGCTGCAGTCATTTCCAACCCCTTGTGAAACCAGGCTAAGCTGTCGACAGAAATGAGCAATCGTAATGAGAGAAGAAGAGACGTTGGAGAAGGTGGATTTGTTGTGATTGGAGCTGTCTGACCTGCACAACCTTCTGTTATCCAAGACACATTTATGATGCGAGTCATTCTTCAGGTTGAAATTTGTCCCAGCTCTCTTAGCTGCCAAAAGACCCATTCTTAACAAGTATTTTTTATCTACTTTTCCAGTAAAAATATCTACAAATCCTTCAAATAGATACACTGACATGAGAAGCAACACAGAATAAGACTGTATTTTGTGTGTATGAGTGTATTTTGTCTTACTGCAACTGTCAGATACTGTATTTTAAGTTAAAAACAACTGTAAAAAACTATGAAAATAAGTCCTAATATTCTAAGCAATGTTGTTTCTCAAGTAAATTTATTTTGACTTAAATTTATTTTAGATAGTTTTTACTGGAAAACAAGACAAAAAATGTAAACAACAAAATATCAATGTTTCTGGTCAACATTCTAGTCATTATGTGTATTTTAGGTGGAAGATTCTTTAGCATGTGTCTGTTAACAATGTCATATTTGTGTTCATGTGCCATTTGTCTGGTTTCTTCCAACATTTCTCAGAGCAGAGCCAGTTAGCCGCCAAGTCTGGACAGTGCAAATGGTCTGAGCATTTGTTTTTTGTGGCAGAGGTTAGACCGCAGCCACATCTTATCTAAATATGGACGTGGAGATTTATGGAATAGCATGTCGGTGTGGAAAATGTCCATCTGACAAGGGCTTGAATTATATAAATTGCTTGGATTTGTATTGGGATGTCAACATGAAATGAAAATTGACCCTATTAATTTTTATAATGCACAATCCTAGACTTACTGGGACCATTTGCTGTACCTTTTTTTTTTTTTTGAAGTCAATACAAGTATAATCTTTAATTTAAAAAAAATATGTTCTTTTTACTATTACTCAGGGGTCTAACGAGGACGTACATTTTAAGCTTAAGTGGTGAATAAAATCAATTAAAATAGCACATTGGGGAGGCTTAATTGGATTGAAATAAAATTTAATAAAAATAATTTAAAATTAAAATAAATAAAAATTAAATCATTTAAAATTAAATAAAATTAAATAAAAAAATTACATTTTAAATTAAATTTTGAAAAGTAAAAACTTTTTATTTACAGTTTCAGAAGAGAGGTTTCTTTACTTTGCAGGGTTCTTTTTTGTAGTTCATACAGCTTTTCACATTGACTTTTAAGTAATTTCTGTAATAAAAACGGGAGGAATCCAAAGGCCAGCTCTGCATTGACCATTGTCATTTTAATCTTTTATCTAATGACAGGAAACGAATTGCATCCATTCTTGGATGATTTGGTCGGAAATTCCTCAGTGATTCTGGCGAGGGAAGTTGTTACACGTCTCTAAACAGATCTGGAGCATTTTTTAGCCTTAATCGCAGTTTAATCAAGGGAGCTTCAGGGTGTCATAGCTGTCCTCCCAAATCAGACGCAATCTATCAAACAAAAAACCCGTCCTGCTGCTTTTTTTTCTTTTCTTTTTTCCTTGATGATCTCAAAGAGAAGATGATCCCTGCAAGACATCCTGTCGTTTCTACAAACCACACAGCTAAATGCTCAAGCGTTTCTGAACGCCAGTGAACACTGATCTGCAAAGCAAACTCGGAGCTCCAAAAAAAACAAGCACCCCTTCGCACCTCTGGAATTTCCTGTGGGTGCAAAAAAGTGGCACAGCAGTAGGTAGCACACACACAAATTACCAATATACACAATAATAGCTGCCATATGGAGCTCAGAGATGATGAAGAAAAGTAATCAGCGGCTCTGTTCCAAAACCTAGTGAGCTGCCGGCATAGGCTGCATTTTAAGGCACCTCTTAAACATAATTGTTCCAAAAGTGTTTTTTTTTTTTTTCAGTGATGCCATAGAAGACCCATTTTGGGTTCTCTAAAGAACCTTTCGGTGAACAGTTCTTGAAAGAATCTTTTTCCACTCTCAAAACACGCTTCAAAATGGGACTATCATACAGGAAAGGTTGAGGGGCTTAATTTTAGGGAGGGTATTCTAGAACAAGGAATGAGTTGGCCAAGCCAAACATGTCCTGGGACAGCATGCAGTTATTGTTTTTAGATTCCAGAGTGAGCAAATACCCTTCCTCTACCAGAGGGGCTTGTCCACTATCAAGGAAAAAAAATGTCCTCTGTGATAAGATTTGTTTGGTTTCCAGACTGAAATGTGATGGTGGATTTGACAAAAGGAGCCTAACCTGTACAAGCAGACACAACCATTTAGGGAAGTTCTGAAGTCTCACAACCTTGTTCTCAGTCTCTCACAACACAAGTTCAGTGTTACAGACATTCATTTATATGCAAAACCTGTTAAAAATGCTTGCTTTGTTTCTTACCTTAACCTCACACTTCCTGTGGCAGGCTAACCGGCAAACTGCAAAGAGAAAAGAAAAAAAAAAACCAAGCCATTATTTTTACACATAATTTATAAATTCAATTGTGCATTTTAGAAACTTTGTTTACCATTACTTAGGGGTGTAATTAGGATTTAAGTATATTGTGGGCTTTCTTCAGCAAAACAAAACAAAATACTTCAAATAATATATTATAATTATTGTAATTACCATTACTAAGAGGCCTAACTAGGATGTAAGTATTAAACACACTGTGGGATTGGACAAAACAAAAAACAAAAAACACAAAAAACACAAAACAAAACACAACACAACACAACACAACAAAACACAAAACAAAAAAAAAAAAAAACACACAACACAACACAACACAACACAACACAACACAACACAACACAACACAACACAACACAACAAAAATTCACTTCAGAAGAGATGTTTTCTTTTAACATGTTCTTTCTCATCTTTTTGAACTGCAAAACTGGTTTACTCTGTTCTCTCGGTCAAATAACATTTGTCATTAGAAACTTGACATTACCCAGCACCATTCACATCAGACTCTCACATCCCACCTTTCTGTTCGCCAAAGTGGTTGAGCTCAGGCAGCGCCGCAACTGCCATAGACACTGAGAAGGACACGTTCCCCACAAGATCATTCTGGCTAGTGGTTGAGCATTATGGGTTTTCAATGAACATTGTCTGTGATTCATGTGGAAAAAGCCTTCAGACGTTTATGACTGATGTAAAGCTGCTTGACACAACAAACGTTGTTTGCCAAAACCAGGTTTTTTTTCTCTGTTTATATTAGGGCTGCACGATTATGACAAAAATCATAATTGTCGATTATTCCCTTGAAATTGTAATTGCGATTATTAATTACGATTATCACAATTTACATTGAATGATGTTTATACCATTTTTTATGCAACTGAATGCCGTATTTTTATATGAAAATAAACAAGCTGAAAACACTAACTGAAAAACTTTTTCTATAGTATTAAGCCTCAAATGTCAACTAAACACCGGATTGGTTCTTCTTTAAATGAAAAAAAGTAAAATTATATGAATGGTATTATAATGTTATACTAAAACTAAAATTTAAATAATGGGAAAAACCTTTAAGATAACATGTAGAAAGAAAAAAAACACACCTTAAGCGTGCAGAATAACATAAGTGGACTTTGAACGATTAATTGGCGCGTTAAACGATTACGTAATTGTGACATCCATAATTGTAATCGCGATTAATTGTGCAGCCCTGGTTTATATTATCATTTCTAGACAGAGTCATAGACCACCTGTGAAGAAAACTAGATGAGACTTCTACTGAGCTATTCTTCAGCAAATATTTGCAATAAACAGTGTAGTACATTCACAACTGTTAATATTGTGGTCTTGTATTGTCAGATCTTATGATAATTCACTGTTATGTAAACTTTAGCTTGCTAAATTTACACTCTGCGACAATTTATCAGACAAGATACTTACAAAAGCTTAGAAGGTTAGAAAAATGTTGTTTTGCAGATTTACATCATTTCAGTCAAGTCCAAACCAGTTTTTATTACCCAATTTTGGTAAATTACAGAACAAATTATCTACCATCTTCATTATTTGGATCTTGATGGTTTGAGAACTAGCTGCTGGCATATAACCTGAATTTATAAATAAATAAATGAATGAATGAATAGATGAATGAATGAATGAATGAATGAATGAATGAATGAACTAAAATGTAATAATTAAAAAGCATAAATAAAATGTATTTATGTAAATATAATCTATGTACAATAAGTATAAAATTATAAAATGAATGAATGAATTAATTAATTAATTAATTAATTGCATGGCAAATTACCCGCATCCAGACAATTTGCATTTGCATTTTAGCAATATATTCCAAATAAATAAGTATTATTCAATGAAATCAAATCTGTACTCAATTAATTATTTGTTACTCAAATGTCATTTAGAAAACTGATCCAGTTGAAATAGTCTTACAGATTCACAGAGTATCTGTGGGGCCCAGAGAACATAAAGAACCTCCTATCCGAGCCCATTCCAATCCACCTCATACAGGTACAGCACACTTCAGCAAACAGCGGCCCAAACGCTCCTGCGCTTCTTACACAGAGCCCACTCTGTTTCCCGTGTCTGACCTGCCATTCCACAGAGAGGGGCGGAGCCTCAACAACAGAGGGTCTACACACAACCACTAAGGTGATGAAATGTCTCCAAAGCCACACCTAATATCTCTCAAACTCCTCTAATGGCAGACAGAGACAACTACAACTTTTTTATGTCTTTGTGTCTCTTTTTTAAAACCTAGTGAGCTGCCTTGTTATACATACTGCCTACATAGGGAATGAGAGGTTACGTTTCATTTGTCTGATTTTTCCTCACACGGTGCAAAACAACAACAAAAAACTTTTCTTAGTCTGTAATTTATGTCATTTAGTCTTGTTTTTATGGAAGCTTGTTTCCACCACAGGACAATTTTTCTCGTAATTTTTAATTAACATCTCACAATTCTGACTTGCACTTCTAAGTCAGAGAAAATCAGAATTGTGAAATATAGACTTGCAATTGCAAGAAAAAGTTAGAATTGTGAGATTAAAATTCACAATTACTTATTTTTATTATTCCATGGAGGAAACACAGAAACAGAATGTCCGAATTCTGAGTTTCTCTCGCAGCTCTGATTTTTTTTCTCAGAATTGCAAGACAAACTCATTGGTTTAGTCTTTGAGAAAAGAAGTGAATGTCTCAACAGGGTCAAATTGACCATGGGAGCCTTTCAGGAATCATAGAGAAAAAAACAAAAAATAAACTGTATTTTGGCTTCAGGTCCGCATAGTTATTGGCTTTTTCATTTCAGGATATTTTCATTAGCATGTGATCCTCCTGTTTGGTGGATCACCGATTGGTGGAGTGTGTCGGATGTAAGACAGTTTAAAAAACTGATGAGTGTTTCATTCTGGTGTGGGTTAGTGGTTGAAAATCTGGACTGGTTATGCAAAAAGATTGCAGGTTATGTATTTGGAAGACGCTTTCATCCAAAGTGACTCACAAGGTGTGCATTCATCACTTTGTCAGGTTGTGTGTTCCCTGGGAATCAAACCCACGACCTTGGCATTGCTAGTGCCATGCTCTAATAGTTACAGAGCTACAGGAACATCTACCCCAGAAAAAGGTGATTCATGAGCTGCCATCATTGAGAGCAAAGCACTTAACCCCAGATTGCACCAGAGGACTGTACCTGTAAAACTAAGTAAAAAAGCAAAAAGAGGCCATGCTTTACAGTGATTCTGCATGTGTAAGAGGTGTTCATCTGTAATGTCACCAATGGTGAATAAGTAAAATGCATTTATAATTAAATAAATCAGCATAAAAACCAAAACATACATTTGAGAGAAATGGGCACTGAGATGTTCTAAAGCATTCAGATATCTTTAGCTGCATCATAATTGTGTTTTGAAGGCTCAGTCCCATCTTCTAACTGACTATCTGATGCATACTGCACACAAAAATGACAAGAGCCACCAGAAATCACTAGCTCCAATCTGAGTGGCAGCTGATACATATCTTAAGGGAGTCAGAAAGTCCATCAGTCCACCTAGAGAAGGACAATTCATGTTTATCAAGGTACCAAGTTGATGAAATGAGTAGCAGTGATGAAAAACAAATGATTGGATTTGACAACATTTACCACGTTAGTTGTATTAATTCTTCAAAAGTTTTATTTGAGATACTTAGTAGCCAGTAAACTATATATTGTGAAACAATTGGTATGGGATTTTCTTTTAAACAATTTTCACACAAAAATTGCTAGTAATTTCAAAAATAATTAAAAATGTCAAGTTTAACAATAAGTAGAAAGACTAGAATAGTATTTTCTTGTACTTACCTCAATAATCTTTTACAATTTCAAAAAACTAATTACAATGTACACAAGCAGTACTATTTATATTATTCTTTGAGTGTCTATAAAATACTATACTTAATACTTCTAAACCAAAACAAAAATTAACTATATAAAACAGATTATTGGAGCAAGTTTTTCTACTTCAAAATTCTACATTCATTTTCTTTGTAATTATTTGATCACACAGATACAGTTCTTGTACTTACCTCAATAATCTTTTACAATTTCAAAAAACTAATTACAATGTACACAAGCAGTACTATTTATATTATTCTTTGAGTGTCTATAAAATACTATACTTAATACTTCTAAACCAAAACAAAAATTAACTATATAAAACTATTATTGGAGCAAGTTTTTCTACTTCAAAATTCTACATTCATTTTCTTTGTAATTATTTGATCACACAGATACATATTTTACAGCGATTTATGGTTAAAAACTGTTTCAAAGTCATTTTTCAGTGCATTTCTGCTAGTTTCTTCACAGTCATGCAATTGTTTTAAAGGGGTCATATGATGCGATTTCAATTTTTCCTTTCTCTTTGGAGTGCTACAAGCTCTTGGTGCATAAAGAAGATCTGTAAAGTTGCAAAGACTAAAGTCTCAAATCCAAAGAGATATTCTTTATAAAAGTTAAGAGTCAACCACGCCTACCTAAAATGCCTCGTTCTAACACGCCCCCACATGTCTACGTCACGATGTGGGAAGATTTGCATAACGCCACCCAAATGTTCACGCAAAGAAAGGCGGCGTAACTTTTATTCTCACAGTAGTATTGCTGTTGGCGCCGTCACCATGTCGTGAAGGCGCTGTGTGTTTCGTTGTGAAAGCAAAACTACTTTGATTGGTCTTCCAAAAGAGGACGATATCTGCTTTGTCATGCCTGGAGCTGATCCGTGCTGGTCGCTGAGAAAATACATTAACTTCGCGCTGTGGACCGAATCGGCTTTCACCGTGGACGAAGCGGAGTCCTTGCCGCAAGCCCGCCGGCCGCCGCTCACTCTTGCCCGCCGTCCGTTCCTCACTCTAGGCCGCGACTCACTCTAGCCCGCCGTGTGTGTGTTACGCTGTGTGTTTCGTTGTGAAAGCGAAACTACTTTGTTTGGCCTTCCAAAAGAGGACACGACTAGAAATCAGTGGTTAAGTTGTATTTACAACACTGTTCCAGAACAGCTCAACCCAAATATTCCGATGTGTCCAGCGCATTTTATGGAGGACTGTTTCCTGATCCTGG
>NW_015505400.1:301690-301934 GCF_001515645.1 Sinocyclocheilus grahami | reverse complement strand
AAATGCAGACATTGTTTTATGTTTACGCGGCGCGATGCAACACAACGCGTAAAAAGTCATTATAATCCGTAATTATGTCCCCACTGGATGCAACAAATGCCTCGTTTGTAATGGGTTTTAATGTTTTTGTCCCGTCGCTCCGGCCGGGACACAGCATCACAGTATAGTAAGGGGCGTTACATTTCCGTCACACACTTGAGGTATTCGGCCAATCACAACGCACTGGATAGCTGGCCAATCAGAG
>NW_015505400.1:282373-301680 GCF_001515645.1 Sinocyclocheilus grahami | reverse complement strand
TAAAAAAAAAAAAAAAACTTTGTCTTTCTCTTTATTTCTTCCTTCCCTTTCTAGCTTGTACTTATTTGAACAATACCTACAACTTGGTATCACAAGCACTTCCTGTGTCTGTTTGCCTCTTTAAGAAGAATCGCTTTATGTATTCCCCAATTGTAAGTCGCTTTGGATAAAAGCGTCTGCAAAATTACTAAATGTAAATGTATGTTTTTCCACATCTAGTATTGCCAGTCATGTTACTTTTCACAACAGACGCACAAGCGTGCCCCATATGGGCTTCCCAGCACGTTTCTGCGCACACGAGCCCTGAATAAAAGATCAGCACTACCATATTGGGTGTGAAAGTGCATTGTGGGGACCGTACATGGGTTTGCCTTGTTAGGAAGTCAGGTCTTCGTGTATAAACACAGACAGGCAGGAGAGAGAGAGGTAGAGGGTGTGTGAAAGAGATGTAGGGAGAGAAAGAGGATTAGGAGGGGGCTGCTTAATATCTGACACAAGGACTTAAGAATGTTCAGAAAGAGAGAGAGAGAGAGAGAGAGAGAGAGAGAGGGGGAGAGGGGGGGGCATTTCCCATGCTGGCCCTTTGTAATGAGCAGCGGTCCCAGAGGGCTGGGCGGGGCGGGGCTACACAGAGAGCACAATCACAGAGAAAAAAAAAAAAAAAACTTTGTCTTTCTCTTTATTTCTTCCTTCCCTTTCTAGCTTGTACTTATTTGAACAATACCTACAACTTGGTATCACAAGCACTTCCTGTGTCTGTTTGCCTCTTTAAGAAGAATCGCTTTATGTATTCCCCAATTGTAAGTCGCTTTGGATAAAAGCGTCTGCAAAATTACTAAATGTAAATGTATGTTTTTCCACATCTAGTATTGCCAGTCATGTTACTTTTCACAACAGACGCACAAGCGTGCCCCATATGGGCTTCCCAGCACGTTTCTGCGCACACGAGCCCTGAATAAAAGATCAGCACTACCATATTGGGTGTGAAAGTGCATTGTGGGGACCGTACATGGGTTTGCCTTGTTAGGAAGTCAGGTCTTCGTGTATAAACACAGACAGGCAGGAGAGAGAGAGGTAGAGGGTGTGTGAAAGAGATGTAGGGAGAGAAAGAGGATTAGGAGGGGGCTGCTTAATATCTGACACAAGGACTTAAGAATGTTCAGAAAGAGAGAGAGAGAGAGGAGGAGGAGCGGGGTTGGCATTTCCCATGCTGGCCCTTTGTAATGAGCAGCGGTCCCAGAGGGCTGGGCCGTGCCGGGCTACACAGAGAGCACAATCACAGAGTTTCCTCACACACAAACACACTGGACGGCACTCGAGCAAACACACACACTCGGACCACTTCAACATGCTACGGTCATTCTCTCAAACCGAATGGGTCCCCTGAGTGCCGCAGTGTCAAATGAGGGTTTAGCATTACACTCAGCACTTACGACGGAACAAATGTCAAACGCTGGCAATTTTGCTATACTGTGGCAGATAACTGCTTTAAGTTATGCACACTTGAGAGAGACAAAGGAATATATAGTTTAGAGAACATTTTGAAAATCTCTGCTTTTTTGTTTGTTTGTTTTATAATGAAAACCAATGGGGTAAACGTTGTTTTAGGCACCCATGGTCTTCAAATTTCTTCTTTAGATTTTTGCAGATTTTCGATTTGGGGTGAACTATCTCTTTAAGAAGTGGAAATGGATGGATGGATGGATGGATGGATGGATGGATGGATGGATGGATGGATGGGTGGATGGATGGATGGATGGATGGATGGGTGGATGGATGGATGGATGGATGGATGGGTGGATGGATGGATGGATGGATGGATGGGTGGATGGATGGATGGATGGATGGATGGGTGGATGGATGGATGGATGGATGGATGGGTGGATGGATGGATGGATGGATGGATGGGTGGATGGATGGATGGATGGATGGATGGATGGATGGATGGATGGATGGATGGATGGATGGATGGATGGATGGATGGATGGATGGATGGATGGATGGATGGATGGATGGATGGATGGATGGATGGATGGATGGATGGATGGATGGATGGATGGATGTTTTAAAAAGACATTCACAAAATAACTGTAAAATAATAATAATAATAATAAAACTGAAATAATAATCTGTGATGTCATTCACTGAACCATCCAACAATACGCTGTACCACAAGGCTATATAATATATATAAACCACCTGTTCATTAATTTTCCAGCAAAAATGACAAATATTTTGATCATAACAGCCAATGAAAGCACCAAGTACACTGTACTTCCTTTCACCATTCTACAGTTAAACCACAAGGCATCCCACAGTAAACTAACAACAGTATACACAAACACTAGGGTAAATATTGAACTGTGTGCTGTTTTCTGCACTGAACTCACTGTTTTGGGAATCTCTGGCATTATGATTGATAACTATGTTCACTGTGTGCTTTCAGGTCTGTGACATATCAACCTGTCATGTAAGGAGCACAATAACTAAATAAATAGAAGTTTGCCAAATGTATCTAATATTCCAGAGACAATTCCAAAAGTATAACTAAGACAACACAGACACACACACAATACCAAGTACACGAAAAGCCTCAGTGACACCCATTAGAAGCTTATTATTGTTGTGAAATGTGTCTGTGAGTGAAAAATGAGGAAAACTCATGAATTATGCAATCCATCTTTTTAACCTCTATATATTATTTTGCACCCTGTGTGACCCCGTTCTGTCCATTCAGAACACTCCCTATCTACTTATAAGTGTGATTTCAGGTGTTAACTAAGAAACAAACCCCCGTGCAGCTGCTTTAATATCCTGTATGGACGATTTCCCACAATTCCCTCTGATGCTCATCTGGTGTGGATTCCAAGCTTTTCTCCAAGTCTAACTCCACTGCAGTACTGAATCAACATGCTTTCTGAGAGCCACGCTCATGCGCCTGGGAACGCAGGATAAATCATTTGTTGAAACAGCTGCTGAATTCAACACACATTACGGTGGATCACAGCGCTTGTGTAATAGTATAAGAAATTAACAGCATACAGTGGTCACTCTTCAAAGTGTGTGAAGTTTTTATTTTTTTGTGCGGTTGGTGGGCTCTTTTTTGCAATCTAAAAACCGTGAACATGACACAAACTGGATTGCTGCTCAATTTAAAGGCTCATAATGTATATTCTTACACTGTCTCCTAGTGGCAAAAACAAATACTGCATGAGTTTATCTGCAAACAGTTGCAAAGAAACAGATTGTGGACAAAAGATACTGCAGCAAAATATCTAAAAACAGTCTTTTCTCATATATTTGCTGCACAATTTATTATAATGGCTAGTCCATGTCAAATAAAGTAAGGTTGCCCATCAAATTAGTCCCTGAAAATTAGCAAAATAATGCACCACCAATTGTAATATATATTTTGTATTTATAATTATAATATGTATAATAATATAATATCATATTTTTAAGTCTGATTTGACAAGTTGAATATTCTAATAAAAAAATCTGCAATTTTTCATAAGGCAAGAAAGAGCTAGAAGAATAGTTTATAGAATATGCTTTTTTAGAAGATCAGATAATTTTGCTAATTAAGTTTTTATGTGCTATTTAGCTCATATGTATTGCATGCACTATTCATTAAGAACAGAAATTAAGCTTACCAAATATTGAAAAATACTAGAAAATAAAACCAGAAAATACTAATCATTTAACGGGCTTGTGCAACAAAACTACATTTCCAATCATTCTCAGTGGAATTACAAATTGTTTTACACAGATAAAACAATTACACACCTAATGCTCATTATTTGTTCTTTAATGTGCTGTTGTAGAGCTAAAAAAGGCTTGTTGTCTTTGGTAAATTATTACAGATAAGTGTGTGCGCCTGAATCACAATGGCAATGATGGATGGATGAGAAAAAATAAACATTGCGTGATGGACCTGCTGTGGGAAATTTTTAAAGGTGAAGTGTGACATTTCTGAGCCGCCAAACGGAATTGCAATATATTTGTTTAAAACCGGCCCAGCTGTCACAACACTAACTCAGACAATGATGTGAGTGAGTTCTGGTTCTCAAATCTGATGGTTGAGCAGTGCTGATAAACACTAACGAAACTGGGACGTTTCACTGTTTGTATCCCTTCACTTATTTGCCAGTCCATCCCCCCCCCCCAGTATCACCACCTACTGGCACAATATGTCACCTGCAAAAAGTAAAAAAAAAAAACCTTGCACGGACTGGCAAATAAGTGAAGGGATACAAACAGTGAAACGTCCCAGTTTCGTTAGTGTTTATCAGCACTGCTCAACCAAAAAAAAATGTACATTTTCTACTTAAAGTATCTAAACATCCTTCAAATACGATACATTTACTTGAGAAGCAGCACTGCATAATATATTAAGATATTATGTTTTGAAATAATACACCTATTATTTTTGTTTAATTATTTTGAAGAATCGAATACAAGTTAAAAATACTTCAAACAATCTTCCAGTGAAGTAAGACAAAATACACTTATATTCTAGGATTGATAATAAGTCTTAATATCTTAAGCAGCGTTGTTGAATAAATAAGGATAAGCAAAAGAAGCAAAATAATATAAGATATTAAGTTATGTATGCTTAAAAATGCATCAGAATTTAGTTTTTGCTTAAAACAAGAATAAAATGTCTGCTGAAGGAGTAAGAAAAATAAACTTAATTGTAAAGGAACAACAAATTAATTTGTCTTACCCCATTGGTAAATAGTTTCTTGTTTTAAGCAAAACTCACTTAATTGTAATACATTTTCTTGCTTTAAGAATGTTTACATATGAACAAGTGTTCTTGTGAGTCACTGAGTCATTCACTGAAGCGATTCATTTAAACATAGATTCATTTAGGAACAAAACGCCACTACACTCTTAAAAATAAAGGTGCTTCAAAAGGTTCTTCAAGCGATGCCATAGAAGAACCATTTTTGGTTCCACAAAGAAGCATTCAGTCAAAGGTTCTTTAAAGAACCATCTCTTTCTTACCTTTTCATAATCTGAAGAACCTTCTTTTGCCACAAAGAAGCTTTTGTGAAACAGAAAGGTTCTTCAGATGTTAAAGGTTCTTTATGGAACCATTTAGACAAAAAAGGTTCTTCTATGGCATCATGAAGCACCTTTATTTTTAAGAGTGTACTGTGTGTTACTCAGAGACATGCAACAGTTGATTCTGCTTAATTTATTTGGAACTATTTTCATTGGCAGAGCAAAAAATATGCAAAGAAACTGACAACACCGTGTCTAAAATATAAGTTACTCACTATTAATTTCTTGTCTATTGAAAACAGTTCTATAAATTAGGCCAATGCTGTAATCATGCTGTTGTTATGAATATATTAGAACTGAACAGCTGGATCAACGGCATGATTATTTTGCATTCTTAATTCAATTTTGTGTAACAATGTTTTGGAATTCAGATTTGGAAATAATGAGTTTCAAAAAAATCATCTGCAATTACTCTCTGCTAATTTGTTACACTGCCAATGTAAGGTCAAGTCGACAATGCATTGTGGGATACAGCGCAGTGTACTTTGTTGTATATTGCACATTTCAATGAATACCATGAAGTCATCTGGCTTTTCTTTGCAAACAGAAAATCCTAGTAATTCGTGAAGAATAAGTACTTCATACTGCAGAAACAATAAGAGTATTACGTTAGTATGCTATTCCAAACTTAACCAACTAAACACAAGGCACAGAAATTGCACATTTCACCTTTAAAAGACGTGTGCTCCCTTATTTCCTGAACAGACTCTTTTGTGTAAACTGGCTTGGACTTTGTTAGATTGTCTGCTTGCATGTGCTTGCCATGTGTGTACGCGCACACACACACACACAAACACAAATCCAGCGCACCATCAGTCTCTTCAAATGCAGCCTGCACCCCTGAGGGTGATCAGGGGAGATTTTGCATTTCTTTCTTAAAAAGGAAAACAGTCTCAATGTCCAGAGGCAGAGATGGAATGCTAATGAAACCGCAGAAAAGGCTATTTTTACGTACAGGTTTCCCCTTGACATCGTTTCATATCTCTGGGTCACCTCAGCACTCCGCCTGAGGTGTTTATGCTGGCGAGAAGACACGCCAGATCAGTTGATGCCATTGAAAAGCAAACGAGAAACAACAGTGAGTCATGACAGAGTCAGGCGGGCTGCTTTCACTCTTGCAAGGAAACGCATCCAAAACTGAGATCGGCTGGAATGAAAATAATCAGATGAGATCGTGTTACAGGGCAGGGGGCTCGAAAGGGGGGCAAACGGTGCATTCTGTCCTTGTACTGAATGCAGGCCGCCCTTCTCTAGCCAGGGAGGTGCTGTTTGACTTTGCCAAACTTTGGCTGCTGGAGATACAGGTATTGTACTCTGAATACAATATTGTGAATATCATGATGATTTTAATTTAGCCATTCAGACTAAAGTTCAAAACTAGTTAGAATAGTTAAACTTATTAGACTAGTTTCGCAGACATCCTTGTCTATACAGACTCGCAAGCATAATCACACGAAGACTGATTTGGTTAGAGTTGGTTAGTTTAAGTTATTTGGAACTATTTTCATTGGCAGAGCAAAAAATATGCAAAGAAACTGACAACACCGTGTCTAAAATATAAGTTACTCACTATTAATTTCTTGTCTATTGAAAACAGTTCTATAAATTAGGCCAATGCTGTAATCATGCTGTTGTTATGAATATATTAGAACTGAACAGCTGGATCAACGGCATGATTATTTTGCATTCTTAATTCAATTTTGTGTAACAATGTTTTGGAATTCAGATTTGGAAATAATGAGTTTCAAAAAAATCATCTGCAATTACTCTCTGCTAATTTGTTACACTGCCAATGTAAGGTCAAGTCGACAATGCATTGTGGGATACAGCGCAGTGTACTTTGTTGTATATTGCACATTTCAATGAATACCATGAAGTCATCTGGCTTTTCTTTGCAAACAGAAAATCCTAGTAATTCGTGAAGAATAAGTACTTCATACTGCAGAAACAATAAGAGTATTACGTTAGTATGCTATTCCAAACTTAACCAACTAAACACAAGGCACAGAAATTGCACATTTCACCTTTAAAAGACGTGTGCTCCCTTATTTCCTGAACAGACTCTTTTGTGTAAACTGGCTTGGACTTTGTTAGATTGTCTGCTTGCATGTGTTTGCCATGTGTGTACGCGCACACACACACACACAAACACAAATCCAGCACACCATCAGTCTCTTCAAAAGCAGCCTGCACCCCTGAGGGTGATCAGGGGAGATTTTGCATTTCTTTCTTAAAAAGGAAAACAGTCTCAATGTCCAGAGGCAGAGATGGAATGCTAATGAAACCGCAGAAAAGGCTATTTTTACGTACAGGTTTCCCCTTGACATCGTTTCATATCTCTGGGTCACCTCAGCACTCCGCCTGAGGTGTTTATGCTGGCGAGAAGACACGCCAGATCAGTTGATGCCATTGAAAAGCAAACGAGAAACAACAGTGAGTCATGACAGAGTCAGGCGGGCTGCTTTCACTCTTGCAAGGAAACGCATCCAAAACTGAGATCGGCTGGAATGAAAATAATCAGATGAGATCGTGTTACAGGGCAGGGGGCTCGAAAGGGGGGCAAACGGTGCATTCTGTCCTTGTACTGAATGCAGGCCGCCCTTCTCTAGCCAGGGAGGTGCTGTTTGACTTTGCCAAACTTTGGCTGCTGGAGATACAGGTATTGTACTCTGAATACAATATTGTGAATATCATGATGATTTTAATTTAGCCATTCAGACTAAAGTTCAAAACTAGTTAGAATAGTTAAACTTATTAGACTAGTTTCGCAGACATCCTTGTCTATACAGACTCGCAAGCATAATCACACGAAGACTGATTTGGTTAGTTTAAGTGAGTTAATCTGAGTGTTTCAGACACCTGCAATAAACTGATTCATAACTGAGTCAATGATTCATTTGCAGCATCATTCAGAAACATATTAGTGAAAATATATGTATGATGTAAGTAAATATTACTATATGTTGTTTTATATGAATAGTTGAATAATGAATAATTATGAAAAAAAAAAACTATAATTAAATGTTAAAAGATTTAAATGTTTTTGTGTCTGTTTTTGCATGTGACATACTGTGCCAGTAGGTGGTGATACTGGAGGGTGGGGGGTTTCTATATGATACCAAGATCTATGACCCTTAAATCCACATTTGAACAGAATATCTTATATTTTCCTGACAAATTTTGTATTCGTTTTTTTTTATACTAAAGCAAGGATTTGGTTGTAGAAATAATCATTATTTTACTATACTAATATACAAATCATCACTATATCACATTATTATTTTGCTGATCGTGAGATTCATTTAAACATTATGCAATATACAATAAATGTGTCTTTCTGATAAAATCTGAAAAGAATCCATATTTGTTGTGCTAATATTCACCCACTTAAATGTACTTAATACACATTGTTTGATACAGTTTCATTATTTTAAAGGGATACTCCACCCAAAACTGAACACTCTGTCATTATTAACTCAACCTCATGTCATTCCAAACCTACATGACTTTCTGTCTTCTGTGGAACACAAAGAAAGATATTTTGAAGCAAGTTGGTAACCAAACAGTTTCCATCGCCACTGACTTCCATTATATTTTTGACCATACAATAGAAGTCAATGGGAGCTGAAACTCACCAACATTCTTATAAATATCTTCTTTTATGTTCCACAGAAGAAAATCATACAGGTTTCAAACGACATGAGGGTGCGTTAATGATGACAGATGCCTATAGAAACGGCCCTGGTGATGACTTCACTTTTGGCGGGAATCCTGGCTCTAGTGCAGAAACGTCAGGCGTAAACCATGCTTTAACTTCTAGACCTCCCATGATGGAAGCTGACATTCCATTCCGGCTGAATCTTCACCACAGCAGGACTCAAATCAGGTGAATATCCCCCCAACCATCCTGCCATAATGGGAACCTTGTGTTGCTTTTTCACTCTCTGAAGTCACACAGGAGGTGATGTAATTTCCAGCGGCCATTGCAGGCTTTCTGCGGTACAAGCCCTGTCTGTAACGCTGTAACACATTCTCTCTCAGTGACCCAATCGGGTTAATGACTATGTTTCATTAGAGGGACAGACTGACTGGTCGGTGGGAGCAGCTGCCACCCCTCACAAACATCTCAACCTTTATCCATTAGCTCTCATCAGATGCTGGGACGGGCAGTGGAAGACACCCCCCAGGCGGTCCACCCTCCCCTGGACTGACCTCTGCAGATGAGCCCCTCATTGTTTACAGTCTGCTTGCACACGCCACAGTGCTTCCCCTTCTTGAACGTCTTCAGCCGGAAGGTGTGGGAGTGGACGGCTTCAAACTCTTCAGGCTGCAGTGGAAAAGAAACAAGGGATATTATAGAGACACGATAAGGACTCTTACAACTACAGCAAGACGATCCAAAAAATAAAAAGAATATTATCTTGATCAACCAAAGGAACCATCATTTCAAACAAACCACCAATGAAATCTAATGCAAGAATTAAAATACAGTAAAAATCTACTTCAGTATAAATTGCAAAGATATTATTTAAACTGAACTGAGCTGGATGTTGACATCACTGAATTCAATGATGAACTGTCTTTAACTGAAAAATGAGTGTTTACTATTGTCATTTTGCATTATGGACACTATTTTCCTAATTAATGCTGTTCAGTTGCTTTGTCACAATCTGTATTGTTAAAAGCGCTATATAAATAAAGGTGACTTGACTTGACTTGACTAACTCTAACCATTCAGCAGAAGAACATGGTCAAGTTTGAGTAATTCATCAATGGATAGGACAAAACAAGGAGATACAGTTCCTGTCTGTCAATGGAAGATCATTTATACTTAATTATAGAAAAGACTTTTGTGCAGACTGACAAAAATAAAGGTACTATCAAATGCATCGTGATGACCAGGGCCGTTTCTGACCATTTCAACAAGATCCTTATTGATCCATGTTGGTATTTTTAAATAATACTAATCTCAAGATGTATTAAGTGAAAAATAAATATACAATAAAAACATTAGGCCATGTCTGCATTACATTGTTTTGTTTTCTGGATTAAATACATTTAAGTAAATGAATACATTACGAAAAAATGTATTACATAATTTCATTACATAAATTTGAACCGTTTAATCAGATCTTGCGGCTTAATTATGTAAACAAAATAAAGGTTTTAATGACATCCCCAGTATGTTTGAAACATATTAGAGTATAATTCAATTAAAAAAACTAGTGATTCATGCAATTAATTAAAATAATGATATGCTATTCAGAATATTTCATAGGAGACCAAGATCTATGACCCTTAAATCCACATTTGAACAGAATATCTTATATTTTCCTGACAAATTTTGTATTCGTTTTTTTTTATACTAAAGCAAGGATTTGGTTGTAGAAATAATCATTATTTTACTATACTAATATACAAATCATCACTATATCACATTATTATTTTGCTGATCGTGAGATTCATTTAAACATTATGCAATATACAATAAATGTGTCTTTCTGATAAAATCTGAAAAGAATCCATATTTGTTGTGCTAATATTCACCCACTTAAATGTACTTAATACACATTGTTTGATACAGTTTCATTATTTTAAAGGGATACTCCACCCAAAACTGAACACTCTGTCATTATTAACTCAACCTCATGTCATTCCAAACCTACATGACTTTCTGTCTTCTGTGGAACACAAAGAAAGATATTTTGAAGCAAGTTGGTAACCAAACAGTTTCCATCGCCACTGACTTCCATTATATTTTTGACCATACAATAGAAGTCAATGGGAGCTGAAACTCACCAACATTCTTATAAATATCTTCTTTTATGTTCCACAGAAGAAAATCATACAGGTTTCAAACGACATGAGGGTGCGTTAATGATGACAGATGCCTATAGAAACGGCCCTGGTGATGACTTCACTTTTGGCGGGAATCCTGGCTCTAGTGCAGAAACGTCAGGCGTAAACCATGCTTTAACTTCTAGACCTCCCATGATGGAAGCTGACATTCCATTCCGGCTGAATCTTCACCACAGCAGGACTCAAATCAGGTGAATATCCCCCAACCATCCTGCCATAATGGGAACCTTGTGTTGCTTTTTCACTCTCTGAAGTCACACAGGAGGTGATGTAATTTCCAGCGGCCATTGCAGGCTTTCTGCGGTACAAGCCCTGTCTGTAACGCTGTAACACATTCTCTCTCAGTGACCCAATCGGGTTAATGACTATGTTTCATTAGAGGGACAGACTGACTGGTCAGTGGGAGCAGCTGCCACCCCTCACAAACATCTCAACCTTTATCCATTAGCTCTCATCAGATGCTGGGACGGGCAGTGGAAGACACCCCCCAGGCGGTCCACCCTCCCCTGGACTGACCTCTGCAGATGAGCCCCTCATTGTTTACAGTCTGCTTGCACACGCCACAGTGCTTCCCCTTCTTGAACGTCTTCAGCCGGAAGGTGTGGGAGTGGACGGCTTCAAACTCTTCAGGCTGCAGTGGAAAAGAAACAAGGGATATTATAGAGACACGATAAGGACTCTTACAACTACAGCAAGACGATCCAAAAAATAAAAAGAATATTATCTTGATCAACCAAAGGAACCATCATTTCAAACAAACCACCAATGAAATCTAATGCAAGAATTAAAATACAGTAAAAATCTACTTCAGTATAATCAAGTCATGTTTTCCACACTACATAAACACGAGAGAATAATACTGAATATTTTGAAGCAATATAACAATATAATTGAGCAATATGCAGCAATCTAAACAACAACATACTAATAAACAGCAACATTTACCTGATTATGTTTTCAGTGCACATTGTAATATATGAAAAATAGTCATGACACAAAACAAAACACTGAATCAAAGTTTTGAACCAATTAACCAAAATGGACAGTTTGAACCAATAGTTAAAATTAAATTATTATTATTATTATTAAAACAATTTGTCTTAAAAAATACTTTCCTATGAACATTAATGGTGTGCAACTGAATTCCCTGCAGTTTCATCAGATTTGAGCACCATGTAGGTGGCTCTTCCCTACGGCTGCCAGTCTAGCTTGGCAGGGATCTGATATGCCACGTGTCTCATATATTGAGATGCTGACGGAGCAGCATAGAGAGGAGAGCAAAGTTCAGCTGGCACCGAAACTGGCCAGTGTTTTCTGACATTTGGACAAACAAACTCCCAAGTGTCTTCATTCTGTAATGTTTGCCTGACTGAGCAACAGTAACTAAGGGGCCGGAGCCTTGCAGACATTAATTGCTGCATGAGAAAATTCCATGTAGTAGATCAGAACTATTGTATATGGAGGAAATGACTGTACAAGACAGACCTCCTCGATGCACTAATGTAAGCCGACATCTGGATTTATAGACTGAGACTAGTTCAAGAAATCCTAGTCTAATTCTCAAAGGTTTGACGCCACCGTAAACAAGACATCTACTGAATCTGTACCAGCTCTATAAACATTATAATGCCAGATAATCTCAATTCTGTAACATTTTTATCGTCTTTATGATCCTCAATGGAAAGCAATGCTGTAGTCACGCTTGAGGGTTAATTTCTTGCAGTCTTCTCCCAAGAGATGCTCTGGACAACCGAACAAAGATGATTTATCTGAAGAATGAAACTCCATGGGACGGTGTGACATTGACGGCTATGTGCCAACAATGACATGGTCTCATTTCTATTCCTCCGTCAGGACGCGCCTCGGCACCAACTTAATGTGATTAGACTAATCTAATTAGCCAGAAACAATCAATGCACCGGGCAGGAGCCCCAGTCTGAGATCCGTGAGTCTTTAACAGATACTGGAAGATACCATCACAATCTACACATACAGATACTATACAGACTGCAGTCTGTCAACTGCTTGTATGTACAGCTCAGTTTTAAATTAAAACAACTATTAAAGACAATGTTCACCCAATGTTCATCATTTACTCACCCTCATGTTGTTTTAAATCTGCACGTTGTTTCTATTGATTTTGTGGAAAACCAAAGGGGAATTTTTGAAAAATGTTCACTTTCAAGAACTAAAAATCAGCATAACAGCGCCATAGTAATCCATATGATTAGTTTGTTATATGCCTAAACTTCTGCAACCATACAGTCCTGAAATCTCAATACTACAGACTGACACTGATGCTGGAAGAGAAACAATTCTCAAATAAAAAATAAAAAAATCACACCAAATATAATACAAAATGTATGAAGAAGAACATAATGAAAAAGAAACTGTATCATAAGCTACGAGGTGGAAAAAATGAACTGTGTTAGCAAAGAGCTGCGTAGGAGAGGAACTATTTCTCCATCCACTCCTCTGAACACTGGATTCAAAAGGAAAGACAGAACCGTCCAGTAGTGAAATATTTATCTGCTTATACATAAAAAGAAAAAAGAAAGAAAAATAAAGAAATAAATGTTGTTGTTGTTGTTTTTGTAAATAATAATCTTATTATTTTTATTTATTAACAATTACTTAATAATATTATTAACAATTAATAATAATAACAACGCATTATGTTCTATAACTGTTAATAAATGAAAAAATAAAACAATACTAATAATACTAATACCACTACTACTAATTATAATAAATAGTAATAATAATATCTATCAGTTACTGTATGTTAATAATGATTTTTTAAATGTTAAATAGCCCACCATAAATGTGTTTATAAAAAAAAAACACTTTCCACTCAATAGTACTGGCAGACATACATACATACACACATACACACACACACACACACACACATTTCTTTATTTACCCTAAAAAAAAATGGAAGTGAAATGTGACAACATGCCCCGTAGGTGGAACAGATTGTAACATCTGAGGGGCACGTTGTAACTTGACCATATGGACAGCTTAAAATCTTATCTGATCGAATGAAAAAAATTATACAAGACAAACTAAAATATTTTGTTAATAAAATAAAAAAATAAATAATAATGTATATATATATATATATACACACACACACACACAGTGGTGTGAAAAGGTTTTTGCCCCCTTCCTGGTTTTTTAAATTTTTTGCATATTTGTCACACTTAAAAGTTTCAGATCATCAAACAAATCTTTAAATTACACAAAGATAATGCAAGGAAATGCAAAATGCAGTTTTTCTTAAAAACTGCATTTTGTATTTACTTGCATTATCTTTGTGTAATATAAAAATGTGTTTGATGATCTAAATCTTTTAAGTGTGACAAATATGCAAAAAAAAATTTAAACTGGAAGGGGGCAAAAACCTTTCACACCACTGTATATACACATAAAATATATATATTTCTTGTTGTTGTTTTTTTACTAGTATAGGACAGTATAGAAGTGACAGGAAGCTATGTGGGAGAGAGAGGGTGGCAGGATCAGGAAAGGTCCTCGAGCCAGGATTCGAATTCGGGACGCCCGTAGCGCAATGGTACAATATGTCATCGCACTGCCCTCAAGGCTATCGGTGCCGACTTACTGGTATCAATATTTAAAATATTAGCCTCTACAATACTTGGTACTGTATTGAAGGGAAAATTCACTAATAATCTCCCCCTCTACTGAAGCACTCAAATGATGTGCCATCAACAATGGTCAATTTCAATGCAGCACGTCAATGCAACAAATGATATGAAGAAAAAATGATTTGGAACAATCTGAGGGTGAGTAAATAATGCCAAAATGTTCACTTTGGGTGAACTAATCTGAAATCAAAACACTTTTTTTACCTGAATGCAAAACACTTTCTCACATTGCCACATTTTGCACATTCTGAACATGCATTTGTACATAAACTGATTGAGCCACGGGACACGTAAAAAGAGAGCGCAAAAGGCCAGACAGGAAAATGTCTCAATCTGAATTCGTGAGAGCAGATAATGAGACTAGTCTGCGCTCCTGACAGTGAGACAGGACACTGTGAGCTTTTATTCACACAACTACAGGAGGCTGAACTGAATTAGACTGAGAAACAGTGACAGAAAGAACCTTGGCCCACAAACATAACACACTCCTCTACTGATACTCCCTTGTTTACTCTGAAAATACATACGTAAACATTCCCCCAAAACAATACGGCCAAGCTCCGCTATTATGCAATTGTTTCAGGACAATGAGGGTGCTCTGGAATATGGCTTATTGTTGAGGAACGTTGTGGCTGGGGATGCAGGAATCATGGGGAGGGCTGGCTAACCTTCCACAGTCTATTGAAACACATGGGGTTACGAATTACCCAATCCCATCACCCCAAACACTGCCAGCCTTTCAAATGGCCCATCTCACTCTCTCAGATGGGCACAAAGGCCGAGCCCCCGAAGCAGGGCACACATCATCTCCCATGGTCTGCGTAAATGTATACACAGCCCCCTCGCCGAGACGCTAAGCCCCTGGGAAAGGCACTCAGCCTCATTCAGACGACCAATCCATACAGCAGACAATACAGCCTCTCACCCCAGAGAGAGGAAGAGGTGGGGCGGATCACCACGCAGACGGAGCAGGGCATGATGGGCTCCAGACAGCAGTGTGCAGACCAGTCTTTGTGACTGATTAAGAGTTTCAGAGGAGAAGCAACAGGTGATCAGACACTGATAGCTCTGTCTATAGGGCCATATCACTAAATAAACTTTTAATATTTTTCAGCCTTTCAAATCTGTTAATATTTTTTAAGTGAAACTAAATCTGCAAGTACAAAGACAAAATGCACATAAAATACACATAAAAACAACCCTGAAAAGCCAATATACACTATATGTACATATATGCAGGGTGCGATTTGCCGGAGGAATGGGGGGGATTGCCCCCCCTCTGGTCTATGCATCCCTGCCTGTGCTGAATTACTTTTATCCCCGGTGGGGATAAAAACATCCCACAAACCCGCTCTGACGTCCCGATCTAAAGCAAATGATTCGCGATACACGCTTTGAAGTCCCGATCTGAATCAAATGATTTGTGATATGCGATCCGATTGGAGCGCTTCAAAATCATTTTGCAAAATCATTTAGCGACACAATGGTTTAACTGATTCGGAGTTTCAAAAAGCTCCATTGTGTTCTTTGCTTGCTTTCTCTATATAATTTATTCGTTGTTTGAATAACCGTGGAAATGAAATCATTACAATTAATAGCCCTAACGTAGGCCTACAATGTTTTTATTAAACTGTGATCACGTTAAATACAGTTTCCGTCATATTAAAAACATTTCATAAAAATGTTCAAAAGCATCCCCCCCTCTGTTTTTTTCACAAATCGCACCCTGCATATATGTAATCGGTAAACCTCCAGATCCTCCCGTCAACCCTATTGACAACTGCACTCCATTGGTTTGAATCTTACCTCTCAGATAGGTCCTTCAAGGTATCTTGGAGGGTTGAGGTGTCCAAATCACAACATCTAGCTAATGGGATGACTCAGGGCTCAGTTATTGCACCGCTTCTCTTCTCTGTCTACATGGCATCACAATGGGTTCTGTCTTTCAGAAACATAGCTTTTCATATCACTGCTATGCTGATGACATACAACTCTACCTCTCATTCTATCCTGATGATCCGATGATAGCTGCTCGCATCGCAGCGTGTCTAACAGGCATTTCTTGCTGGATGAAGGACCATCACCTTCAACTCAACCTTGCCAAGACAGAACTGCTTGTGGTTTCAGCAAAACCATCACTTCATCACAATTTCACCATCCAGTTAGGCACATCAACCATAACTCCTTCAAGGACAGCCAGGAACCTTGGAGTTGTGATTGGTGATCAGCTGAAGTTCTCAGACCACATTGCTAAAACTGCCCTGTCCTGCAGATTTGCTTTATACAACATTAGGAAGATCTGGCCCTTTCTTTCGGAACATGCAACACAACTCCTTGTTCAAGCTCTTGTTCTGTCCAAGCTGGACTATTGCAATGCTCTCTTGACAGGTCTTCCAAATTAGAACTCTATCAAAACTCTACATTCTAATCCAGAATGTGGCTGCAAGATTAGTCTTTAACGAGCCAAAAAGAATGCATGTCACACCAAGAATGAACAAGAATGCATTGTTCATCAACTTGGACTGGCTACCAATATCTATCAATCTATAGACAGTACATACAGTGTGTGTGTGTATATATATATATATACACATTATATATATATATATATATATATATATATATTAGTGCTGTCAATCGATTAAAAAAAATTAACGAATTAATCGCATTTTTCTGAAATTAATCGATTAATCGTGATTAATCCCACCTAACATTAAAGGTGCAGTAGGAGATCTTGGAAAATGCTAACTTTAGCCTGATAGCACTGAAAGCGTACGTCCCACCCTCCCTGCATTTGCTGCCCCAAAGCCATGCAACTCACCTCATCTTAATATACTTTTATATTGCAATAACTCCACATTCAATCTTCAAATTAATGTAAAAACAACAAAGAAAACATATTTTTTAATATTTTTTAATGGCATCTTTTTTTATGACTAAAGGCCAGTATCAATGATACCAATACTAATTTCTCTATAAAATTGCCCCCCCAATATTTAACCATTGACTATAGCCATTCAACATTACAGTATAATTGAGAGCTTTTTATTAGACTTACTAACTTAGTTGAACTTAAAACAATCTTCACATAAACCCATTATAATAAATGTCATTTTTACCTGTGCCCTTCAGCAGAAATATACAGAAATTTAAATTGTCAACAAACACTGAATTCTAAATTAAATATAGATGAATCCTTAAAGCTATAAAAGTTCTTTTTTTTCTTTTGTCCACTGATTAATAGACATCACCGCAGCTGGATATTAGGTTGTTTTGGCTGTTATTTCTTTAAGAGCTGCTGCTGCTGAACGTGATGCGGATCTGACATGCATCATATTTTCTCTCAACTCTTTTTACCTTTCCAGACCCACTTCAGGTCTTAAAGTCTCTATTAATGAGCTGACGAGTTAAATTGGGTGTATTAGATGAGTGAGACAGTGCTGGGCTGCTCCAGGACAGTTTACGACATTGCATGCACGTAGTTTATTTTGCACTTTGATATGAAAGGACCCATGCTACAGCGCGCGCCGGCGCCTTTGTGCGTCCAATTGAAGAGCACGTGCTGCGAGCACAATATCGTTTCTGCGCTCACTTGACTTGCGCCTGGCACTGAAGTGAACATGAAACGTCTCCCGTTCTCAGTCGTTCTGCGACTGAATAAATGCACTTCTTGTCAAGAGAAAAAGTGACAGAAGCAGCAGTTGTGAGTGGGGTGGCCAACCCTAGCCACACCCCTGCGTTAATTGCATTAAATATTTTTTTACTCGTTAAACTGAAAAAATTAATCGCCTGCATTAACGCGCTAATTTTGACACCACTAAAATATATATACACAGTATATTAGGGCTGCACGATAAATGTGGCAATGTGAGAAAGTGTTTTGCATTCAGGTAAAAAAAGTGTTTTGATTTCAGAATCAAAATCGCGACTGTCATGCGTATCTTTCAGTGAAGCACAGTTCTGTGATCTGCAGTAAATCACCATCCAAAGGCCAGAGTTCAGACGGCGCTCTCGTGACGGCTCCAAATACGCCTCGCAGAAGAAACCCAGGAAATGCCTATAGTGGTAGCTGGATAAACAGAAGATTTAACTGCTTTTATTGTTTCAACGTGACTAATAAACACACGATTATGACAATATATGAGTTATTATTAACAAATATTTATATAACAGAGTTATTATTATTATCATTTTCATAAAAAAAAGTATATTTATAATGCAATGCCTTTATCACTGCTTAGAATACTATGAAATATGCTGCGTGCCTTATTCTGTGTAAAAAGCCACATCATCTCAGAGAAGGATTTATTTCAAACACTCGACTGACGTTATAAAGTGAGTTTGTAGTAAAAATAAGTTATTAAATGTGGTATTTTCACATGCTTTCAGATGGAGCAGCATTTACTACACAGAGCCGTAGTTCACTGAGAAGCTATGCAAACAGCTGTCATTATCGCGAACAATTTCTTCGATTTCATAATCGTGCAATAAAATAGTCTGCGATTTTTTTGCATAACTTGTCAGTGAACTACGGCTATGTGTAGTAAATGCTACTCCATCTGAAAGCATGTGATGCTGATTTACTGCTGATTACAGAACTGACTTTACTAACAAAATGCGCATGACAAATCGCATTCGATTAATCGTGCAGCCCTAATATATATATATATATACACACACACACACACACACACACACACACACACA
>NW_015505400.1:273002-279667 GCF_001515645.1 Sinocyclocheilus grahami | reverse complement strand
TACACACACACACACACACACACACACACACACACACACACACACACACACACACACACACACACACACAGTATAGCAAATTAGAGTTAAAAATGTTTAATATAATAAATAAAATGAGAACAATTATAAAGACATGGGGGGATTACAAAATGAATAGTTTTTAGGGAACTTAATGGTCAATAAAGGTAATTGTGTAACAATTTTTAATTTTATTATCATCTTCAAAATCATTGTGAACATAGGCACACACACACACACACAGTATAGCAAATTAGAGTTAAAAATGTTTAATATAATAAATAAAATGAGAACAATTATAAAGACATGGGGGGATTACAAAATGAATAGTTTTTAGGGAACTTAATGGTCAATAAAGGTAATTGTGTAACAATTTTTAATTTTATTATCATCTTCAAAATCATTGTGAACATAGAATAAATACCAGCCTTAGTTGTGGCTGTCACCTCTGGTGTGTCAGACTCTCCTCTACATGCAGAAAGTTTTTCCCACAAGTTTACTACTATAAGCTTCAGCAGCACCTGGTCTCAGATGCGGTTACTACAGGACAACAATGATTCCAGATGGTGGTGTGTGAGAGCGAGACGCTGCTGTTAAGCCACCTGTGATTCTCTTTGATGGCTTTCTTTGAACTTGACGCAAGGGTAGAAGTTTCCTAGAGGAGCTGGAAAAGGAAGATAACATTCTATTCTCACAGAGCTGCAGCGGGGCAGGACACAAACAGGAAGTGCTGTTCCATGGAATACGATTATGAAGCTGATTTCTAAGTGAACTATTCCTTTAACTGAGCCATACGTATCAATGTGCCTGCTAAAACGCCCTCATTTAGTTACTGAACGATTCATCCAGCAGGTCCAGACCCCTCTTTTCATTCTGTCTCTCACTGGTTCTGACACACATTCACTTTCTCTCCATCCTTTCAGCTCAACCAGACACAGACTGGGCACATGGCCATCACCGCTAAGGCAGGAAAGGAGGTGTGTTTCCATCATAAACTCACTCTGCTCAGGAGAGAAGCAAGCATGAGTGCCAAAAATATTTGGACACTTTAGTCACACTTAAAAATGTCTGAATGTCACTGAATTAGACATGCAGTCAAACTATGCAAGCTAGATGTTCACTATATTTGGAATGAAATAGAATAATTACTAATTGCAGGATATTCACAGTATTACGCTAGTTCTTCAAATTCTTCAATTGTGTGTGTGTGTGTGTGTGTGTGTGTGTGTGTATTTATTTATCAATAAAAACACATTTTATATTCACAAGTTTAATTAATAAATTAATTTCAATATTTAAATTTCATAGATATTGCATAACTGCATATAAGTTAAGCTATTTACATACAATATATAAATACTTAATATTAAGTAATTAATATAAGTAATATAATGTACAATGTAGTGTATTAATAAAAATAGCTTATTATTTAGCCTTTTAATAATACATATTATTATTATTATTAAAAACAGCTTAAGTATATATTATATATAATATATATATATATATATTACTGAAAAGAGCTCAATTATAATAGCATAATAAATAGTATAATATACAATTAAAATAATGCATACTACTACTTGAAATATTATATATATATTTTTATATCTCAAATTTTATTTTATATATAATTATTTTTTCAAATAGTAGTATGCAGCATTGTAACGACCATCAAGTTGCATATCTAATTTAGCAAGTAGCACCCTGTTATCATCTTAATATATAATATTAAAAAAAAAAGGACAAATCTAGTTTAAAAATGTTTCAAGTCCATAAATATGCACTCTTTTTATTCATGATGGTTTCATTTGGTTTTGATCAACTTTTATGTAAATTTCAAGAGATGTTTTAATATAACCAAGTAAAGAGTATTGAAAAATATATTTTCCATATATATGAAAGCATGTATGCATGCACATCCTAATCATTATTTTAAAAACTATAAATATATAAATAGTTGTAATATTTTTTTCAATGTATTTTATTTATTCATTCATTTATTTATACATGCAAATACCATTAATTATTAAGTTCTGGGGGAGTTAAATAGAGAAAGAAAGAAAGAAAGAAAGAAAGAAAGAAAGAAAGAAAGAAAGAAAGAAAGAAAGAAAGAAAGAAAGAAAGAAAGAAAGAAAGAAAGAAAGAAAGAAAGAAAGAAAGAAAAAGAAAAGAATGCACTTTATATACTGTACATAATCAGCCTGATTTATTTGCTGAAACTTAATTTTTCTTGCTTTTTTTGCCTTCATACGCAGTATAAAATGTAGTAAGTCAGTGTTTCAATCACAGAGTTTGAATTCATTCAGTCATTTCTTTCACTTGTTACCTATATAGAAAATGCTGTGGCATCCTCTACATAGGAAACAGTGAATGAGTGAACAAGTATGTGATTTCAGATACAGTCGGTGATTGATTTGCTCAGTAAAGCTCTCGAAAAGAGCCTCCAAGTGGTGTTATTTCATTCTCCCTGTCCAATGATTTAGCCCTGTTAAACATTACTCATTCTCATATATCTGCCTCAACATACTACGCTCAACACAACGGCTTAGCATAAATCTCCAAAACCCACACATACACTCACAGTCACCCTTAAAATTCACCTTATACAAATACACTCATCTTAAAGTCTGCTCATAAATCCTTTAAACACACACACACACACAAACACTTAACACCCACCCTCTTGTGTTTACGTGATACATCAATCACTCCCTCCAACCATACCAACCCAAAAACACAACATCTTCACCTGCAAATGAACCCAAGGAGCTGGAAATGTGTGACTGTTGCTCATCCAGGTAAAACATGCCTCCACAATGCTGGACTTTGTCCACATATCAGAAAAACCCATCCCTGTGTGTCCATATTCCAGTGCCAGGATAAGATGGTTGTGTCCAACACTGGGACTCCATCCATTTACCTAAACAGTCAAAAGCCACGCTTCTGTGATATTCTACTGACCAAATATGGCTGGGACGTGTTGCTATGTGGTTGCTAGGGTGTTTCTGGTTGTTGCTTATTCCTCCAATGTATATACACGTCTCTCGAAAAAGCCAAGATATGTTATACAGGTTAACATGTTCCAAAATCAGAAAAGAATGTAAATTGAAATAATTTAGATAAGGGGTTTTAAGTAGGGATGCAAAATATTGACATTCCAGCCAATACAATTAAATTGGCTGACGTTATAAATATATAATTCTTTGTAAAATACAAACCCGATTCCAAAAAATTTGGGACACTGTACAAATTGTGAATAAAAACAGAATGCAATGATGTGGAAGTTTCAAATTTCAATATTTTATTCAGAATACAACAGATGACATATCAAATGTTTAAACTGAGAAAATGTATAATTTTAAGGGGAAAATAAGTTGATTTTAAATGTCATGGCATCAACACATCTCAAAAAAGTTGGGACAAGGCCATGTTTACCACTGTGTGGCATCCCCTCTTCTTTTTATAACAGTCTGCAAACGTCTGGGGACTGAGGAGACAAGTTGCTCAAGTTTAGGAATAGGAATGTTGTCCCATTCTTGTCTAATACAGGCTTCTAGTTGCTCAACTGTCTTAGGTCTTCTTTGTCACATCTTCCTCTTTATGATGCGCCAAAGGTTTTCTATGGGTGAAAGATCTGGACTGCAGGCTGGCCATTTCAGTACCCGGATCCATCTACGCAGCCATGATGTTGTAATTGATGCAGTATGTGGTCTGGCATTGTCATGTTGGAAAATGCAAGGTCTTCCCTGAAAGAGACGACATCTGGATGGGAGCATATGTTGTTCTAGAACTTGGATATACCTTTCAGCATTGATGGTGCCTTTCCAGATGTGTAAGCTGCCCATGCCACACGCACTCATGCAACCCCATACCATCAAAGATGCAGGCTTCTGAACTGAGCGCTGAGAACAACTTGGGTTGTCCTTGTCCTCTTTAGTCCGGATGACATGGCGTCCCAGTTTTCCAAAAAGAAATTCAAATTTTGATTCGTCGGACCACAGAACAGTTTTCCACTTTGCCACAGTCCATTTTAAATGAGCCTTGGCCCAGAGAAAACGCCTGCGCTTCTGGATCATGTTTAGATATGGCTTCTTTTTTGACCTATAGAGTTTTAGCCGGCAACGGCGAATGGCACGGTGGATTGTGTTCACCGACAATGTTTTCTGGAAGTATTCCTGAGCCCATGTTGTGATTTCCATTACAGTAGCATTCCTGTATGTGATGCAGTGCCGTCTAAGGGCCCGAAGATCACGGGCATCCAGTATGGTTTTCCGGCCTTGACCCTTACGCACAGAGATTGTTCCAGATTCTCTGAATCTTTGGATGATATTATGCACTGTAGATGATAACTTCAAACTCCTTTCTGATATTGCTCCACTATTTTTCGCCGCAGCATTGGGGGAATTGGTGATCCTCTGCCCATCTTGACTTCTGAGAGACACTGCCACTCTGAGAGGCTCTTTTTATACCCAATCATGTTGCCAATTGACCTAATAAGTTGCAAATTGGTCCTCCAGCTGTTCCTTATATGTACATTTAACTTTAAAATCAGAATGCAATGATGTGGAAGTTTCAAATTTCAATATTTTATTCAGAATACAACATAGATGACATATCAAATGTTTAAACTGAGAAAATGTATCATTTTAAGGGAAAAATAAGTTGATTTTAAATTTCATGGCATCAACACATCTCAAAAAAGTTGGGACAAGGCCATGTTTACCACTGTGTGGCATCCCCTCTTCTTTTTATAAGAGTCTGCAAATGTCTGGGGACTGAGGAGACAAGTTGCTCAAGTTTAGGAATAGGAATGTTGTCCCATTCTTGTCTAATACAGGCTTCTAGTTGCTCAACTGTCTTAGGTCTTCTTTGTCGCATCTTCCTCTTTATGATGCGCCAAATGTTTTCTATGGGTGAAAGATCTGGACTGCAGGCTGGCCATTTCAGTACCCGGATCCTTCTACGCAGCCATGATGTTGTAATTGATGCAGTATGTGGTCTGGCATTGTCATGTTGGAAAATGTAAGGTCTTCCCTGAAAGAGACGACGTCTGGATGGGAGCATATGTTGTTCTAGAACTTGGATATACCTTTCAGCATTGATGGTGCCTTTCCAGATGTGTAAGCTGCCCATGCCACACGCACTCATGCAACCCCATACCATCAGAGATGCAGGCTTCTGAACTGAGCGCTGATAACAACTTGGGTTGTCCTTGTCCTCTTTAGTCCGGATGACATGGCGTCCCAGTTTTCCAAAAAGAACTTCAAATTTTGATTCGTCTGACGACAGAACAGTTTTCCACTTTGCCACAGTCCATTTTAAATGAGCCTTGGCCCAGAGAAAACGCCTGCGCTTCTGGATCATGTTTAGATATGGCTTGTTTTTTGACCTATAGAGTTTTAGCTGGCAACGGCGAATGGCACGGTGGATTGGGTTCACCGACAATGTTTTCTGGAAGTATTCCTGAGCCCATGTTGTGATTTCCATTACAGTAGCATTCCTGTATGTGATGCAGTGCCGTCTAAGGGCCCGAAGATCACGGGCATCCAGTATGGTTTTCCGGCCTTGACCCTTACGCACAGAGATTGTTCCAGATTCTCTGAATCTTTGGATGATATTATGCACTGTAGATGATGATAACTTCAAACTCTTTGCCATTTTTCTCTGAGAAACTCCTTTCTGATATTGCTCCACTATTTTTCGCTGCAGCATTGGGGGAATTGGTGATCCTCTGCCCATCTTGACTTCTGAGAGACACTGCTACTCTGAGAGGCTCTTTTTATACCCAATTATGTTGCCAATTGACCTAATAAGTTGCAAATTGGTCTTCCAGCTGTTCCTTATATGTACATTTAACTTTTCCGGCCTCTTATTGCTACCTGTCCCAACTTTTTTGGAATGTGTAGCTCTCATGAAATCCAAAATGAGCCAATATTTGGCATGACATTTCAAAATATCTCACTTTCAACATTTGATATGTTATCTATATTCTATTGTGAATAAAATATAAGTTTATGAGATTTGTAAATCATTCCATTCCTTTTTTACTCACAATTTGTACAGTGTCCCAACTTTTTTTGAATTGGGTTTGTAAAAAAAATAAAATGACTTGTGGTATAACCAAATAAAAATGTAAATAAATTATTTTCCTTTTTTATATTTTCATAATATTTAGTGTTTTTTTTTCAAGGTAATTTTTTAAACAAATATCAATAAGTGATCAGCACGGATCAGCTCCAGGCATGACAAAGCGGATATCGTCCTCTTTTGGAAGGCCAAACAAAGTAGTTTCGCTTTCACAACGAAACACACAGCGCCTTCACGACATGGCGGCAGCAACAATACTACAGCGAGAATAAAAGTTACGCCTTCTTTCTTTGCGTGAACATTTGGGTGGCGTTATGCAAATCTTCCCACATTGTGACAGACATGTGGGGGCATTTTAGGTAGGCGTGGTTGACTCTTAACTTTTATAAATAATATCTCTTTGGATTTGAGACTTTAGTCTTTGCAACTTTACAGATCTTCTTTATGCACCAAGAGCTTGTAACTGGGGCTGAACGATTTTGGAAAAAAATCAAATTGCGATTTTTTTTTTTACAAATATTGCGATTGCGATTTAATATGCAATAATTTTTTTTAAA
>NW_015505400.1:269136-272942 GCF_001515645.1 Sinocyclocheilus grahami | reverse complement strand
TTATCGCAAATGCAATTAATAGTACTTGTGGCATTCCCCAGTACAAATTTAAATAAATTAGTTTCCTTTTTTCATATTTTCATAATATTTATATTTTAGTTTTTTCAAGGTACTTTTTTAAACAAATATCATTAATTATTCATTCATAAGTACCATTAAGTTTTCGGGGAGCCCCACGTTTTTGAAATTCTGATATATTCTGATAATATGAAATAAGAGCCAATAACTATTTCATATTATGTTATATAAATTACCAATATTATAACTCTACATGTATAGACACGGTGAGTGAAGCAGAGAGCAAGATATGCCTCGTCATATTTTATGCATTTAGCTATAAGAGAGCGCGGACATCTCCTTATACTTTCTCTCGCTCGCCGTACTTTGATGTCATACACCGATTTGATCTTCAAGTGGAACACACCTCTTGATGTGACTCTCGTCACGTGACCGTGTAATCGCAGCCTCTGCGATTGAAAAATCTAAATTCTTCATATCGCGATATTATCGCAAATGCAATTAATCGTTCAGCCCTACTTGTAACACTCCAAAGAGAAAGGAAAAATTTAAATTGCATCATATGACCCCTTTAATGACTTGTGGCATACCCAAATACAAATTTAAATAAATTATACCCTTTAGGGTAAAAAAAAATACAATTGTTGGTACTGCCCAGTGCCCAAGGTGCCATTTTTGCAAATTTTCTTCTGAGAGTATAAGGCATAGCACAAACAGTGCAGCAGACATTAATGATATTGATTTCTAAGCGATAGGCTTTATGGTTTTGACCAGCAGCCGCCTAGAAAACCTTGCAACAATCCAAAACAGACTTATTTGTACAGTACAAGACCCATTACTCCATTACCAGTCCATAACTCTGGAAACCTTAATGTTTTGGCCAAAAACTCAATTTCACATCATTAGGTCGTTTGGAAAAGTCAGTGCCGAGTTTGATTATCATACAGTAATTGACCTCTGATCAAACGTACACAGAGAGGTTCCTTGACACGTCCTGTCAAGAACCATACACAAAGCCTTCAATTTCTGGAACATGTGACCAAAACCGTGAACTGAAGATCTGGATCTTCTCCAGTGATTATATTCCTTGTTCTAAACAAAATTCAGTATTTAAAATTGGGTGAAGAGATTAATTGGCTTCTCATTTGGTGGTTGACACCACCAAACTCCCTGCTATCCCTTTCTTGGCACCATCTCAACCATGACTGCTGTCTATTCAAGCCTATAAGATCTGTAATACCTGGAGGACATAAATATAAAGACCGCCACAACCTGCTTGCTACCTTCAACACACCCTGAAACGTCCCACTTTCTGTACCTAACTTTGGTTTAAGGAGGTCTGGCCTCTTTGGGACTCCCACCCCCATCCATCCCACCACAATGTTTTCTTTCACAACGCCACAATTCTTCTGCTTACAAAAACATTTCTCAGCAAGGGGTCTGACCTTTGACCTCACCCCCCCTCCCTTTCCTTCCACTCTTTTTGACCCCACATCCACACAAACACAGCGAGGACGTCTCGCTCTCTTTGCCCTTTAAAGGGTTCAGAGCGCCGTAGGGGGTTCGCTCACCACAGGACGAGCCCCCAGAGCATCTGAGGACAAGAGAAGCATTAAAGCACCGCGGACTGATGCTGCATTGATTTGAGGGGAAGGCAAGTGACCCGGTGAATTGAAAGTGTAAGAGAGAACCCATGGGTCCGATCAAGTTCTGCTATAACTTCCTCAGGAAACGGCATCCAAAAAACAGGTTATATTTGTCAAACAAAGCATTTTTGAGTGAAGTACTGGAACTGTACAAAATTAAAGCATAATATAGCAGAGGTAAACTTCCACCAAGTGCCATAAAAATAAAAAAAGACTGTCAAACATAATCATTCAAATTAAAGGTGTTGTAAGGGATGCAAAATATGATGATAATAACTTTCACGTTATGGCCGATAACAAATAAATGTCCAATATAATAAATATTTACTATTTTGTTTTTTTTAATGAACATGATTCAATGACTTGTAACAAAGTAAAAACTGGACATATTACTTTCCATATTTTTTTCCACATATTTTCCATATATTTTCAAGGTATTTTTTAAACAAATATCATGAATAATTCATTCTTAAATACCATAACATTTTTGTAGAGTTGAACTAGCCAATAACTAAATTAAATTAAATTGCTGTACTTTATAAGTGAATATCTTACAATATTTTAGCAATACATAACAGTATGAAATAGTCATTGAAAATGTCATTTATAAAAATAAAATAAAAAATTATATTTATAAAAAATAATAAAAATTATAAAAAAAGTTCATAAGTCCAAGGGACATCCGGGATGTTCGTTAGGACAGTCCATGAAAAAGGGTTACGTTTTTATCATAGTCTATTGCAATCTCTTTGATTTAGTGCTTTTATTTAGCTCATGAAATACAATGATAGAAAATACAATATCCAATATATTGGCCAATAAATGACTGAAAATAAATAAATAAAAACAGGAAAACTACAAATCAATCAACAGATTAATTATTTTATTAACTAATTAATGCTATTGGTCAATAACTGATACAGTAATGATATATTGCACATCCCTACAACCGGACAGATAAGGCTAAAATACTATAGCTGTCATAAGGTATCACACCTGTCTTTGTGACAGCAGGATGCTATTGTTCAGCCAATCAGAAGACTCTAAGCAGCTCTGTGATTGTCAGTCGGGTTTGCTGACATGTTCTTGGCTGGCATCTCTCTCCAAAACCCTACGCTTCAACTGTAGAGACACATGAACGACTGATGATGGAGGGACAATTCACTTTCATCCAAACATTCATGGGTCAAATGGTTACAATTGTTTTAGCATTTCAAACAAACCTCATACAACAGCGCTGTAGAACAAAACCCCTTCCATCTGGATCGCATTAACCGTTATCTGCCCTAGTCCAAGCAATCTGAGGAATCAGTGTTGCCTAAACGTTTATATTACTGGAACTCAAGGCCAGACATTCATTTACTTATTTATGATGAGAATGTTTATGTAGTATAAGGATTTGCTCCCCGATCCCTCCGTCAAGCCCGGCCAGTGTTGTGGACCAGGATCAGTCTATCCTACAGGGGCTCTTCAGGAAGAAGAGATGAATTAAGGATGACAGACGGAAACCAGTTCCCATCTCAGAACAGACTGATCTAGTGCAGCCTCATCAGACAGCTGGCACAGATCCAGCGACTGTCTACCTCGTTCCAGACACACCTTTACATTACACCACACTACAGGGTTCCTGAAGGAAGAATCTCATTCATTTTCTCCAGAGAGAAATATATTTTTAGAGATAATGTGCAAACCTTTCAAGACAGCATACCATATGTGATCTGCTCAATCATCTTAAGTCACTTTTGCACAAAAAACAACAGATGACTTTCTAATGGTATAATTCTGAGATATACATTTTTGTTGCTGATAAATATTTATATAATTTAAATGTAGACTATAATATGCGAGGACTGGGATTGGGAGCTGCTGCAGTACATTAAATAATTAAAACATTATCATGTAAAGTAAAAGAATATATAATGCATTAATATATATTCTACAATAAAATGTAACATTTTAACAATATTAACCAAATTTTTCTAGCTAATTTAACTAGTTACTGAATGACCATAGAAAAACAAGAACATACAATCTAATATAAATAATAAGATACAATTTAAAATATATAGACAAACAATTTATGTATTTTAATATTTTGAAATTTAAACTTAAATATATATTTCAAAATAAATATTAATATTA
>NW_015505400.1:249973-269088 GCF_001515645.1 Sinocyclocheilus grahami | reverse complement strand
AAATCGCATCATATGACCCCTTTAATTATTATATTTCAAAAATATTCCAAAGTCTTAATTACTAAACAAATATTTGAAGGAAAAAAAAAATTCCAAACATGCACAAAAGGTTGTCTGCAAATATTAATCCACCAATCCAGAACAGTTAATTGTGCTGAAAATGTCAAAACAGACCAATTTTGTTTGATCCATCAGGTTGATATCAGTCTATACTAGGGCTGCACGATAAATCGCATGCGATATTTAACGCGTATCTCTGTGTAGTTAATGCTGCTCAATGTGAAAGCACGCACGTGATGGAGATTTACCGCTGATTACAGAACTGGCTTTTCTGACAAGATGCGTGTTAAATATCGCATGCGATTTATCGTGCAGCCCTAGTCTTCTATACCTACAGAAAATTGTCACAAAGCTAGTATATTCACCCTCTTCACCCATGTTTGTGGGTGGTCTTCCTCTGTCAGTCTCTGGTCCTGGGAACTTGAAGATCAGTGTCTGAGCTGTTCTTATGATCACTCTCTTCAGGATTCAGATTAAGTCATTTTTCCTGGGATCTGCTGAAGCCATTATGTCACAGCCCAGAACCCCCATCACTGCTGGACCTACCCCGGCTTCACTTGACTTGTCACATTCTTTCCAACTTGTCCTTTAGTCTCTGGTATTCATCAAGATGTTTATACTCTTGCTTCCTGATGTTACATTCACAATCAACTAACATATTAATCACCACCTACTGCTCTTCATCTACAAACACAAGAGTAAGGATGGTGGACTATTACTTGCTTATGAGAACTATGCTATGAGAACTTTATAACACAAAAGAACTGATAGGCAGGCCCATACAGACTTGTAGTTATTCTTCATTTAATGCCAAAAAAAACAAAACACACAAAGTTGCCTGACAGTCACTGGAAGTCTACATCATATAAAGCCCTTAAAGCAGGCTGATATCCCATCATGCACATGCTGCCAATGATGGCTTTATAGTGCATTAGGACTCCACAGAACTGCACAGAATTGGAATTTCTGTCATTTATAAAGTTCTACAACAATGGTCAACTAGGTCAGCAGTGATGATGACATTTCATGCAATATATATATAAATGATATAACTACAAACTATCCTGGGCATCAAAGTCCCAGCTGTCACTGGAGGTCTGCATCTAAAGCTCCTAAGGCGACTGATATCCCATCATTCATGAGCTACACAAGGCTGCCAAGCCAAGAATACGAGCTACTTATTTGTCACCTCTTACAATATCTCACAGACAACCGACTGCCTTCTAAACTCTGAGAATAGACACTTAATCATAGTATGAGAGCTGTAGTTACGCATGAGGCTCTATAGACACATATATGGGGCTCAACGGGAAGGCATCAGTTAGAAACCGGAAGTTTGAATATTTTGAAAAAATAAAATAAAATTGTGAGGAAAGTTCTACAGCAGTCTAAAAGCTTTTGGACCAAGGCGAGAATATATACTACCATTGGAGTCAGTATGAATTTTATTTTTGTTTTGTGTTTCGTTTTGTTCTTTGTTGTGTTTTGTGAGTTGATTTTTGTTGTGTGTTGATTTTTGTTGTGTGTTGTGTTGTGTTGTTCAGTATTCAACAAATATGTATTAATTCATCAAAAATTCATTTGAAATTTTATAATGTTACAAGATTTCTATTTTTTCTAATTCAAATGTCTATTAACAAAAGAATCGTGAAAAAATTGTATCCACAAAAACATTAAGCTATGTGTGTGTATATATATATATATATATATATATATATATATATATATATATATATATATATATATATATATATATATATGAAACCATAAAACTGGCAGAGATAAAGATTATTAGTGAATAATGACTTAACTGTCCGTCACAAAGCATCATATGACTTCAGAAGACTTGGAATATACATGTTATATGGATTACTTTTAATGTGCTTTTTGGTGTTTTTGTTCTTTTTGGAGTTTGAAACTTGTATGGCTTAAGTTGAACTTCTACTTTCGTTCTCCACCAGAAATAATAATAGCAAACCGGTTTGGATCCCATATGTAGGTGAAAAAACATCAACAGAAGTGGCATTTTTGGGCGAACTGTCCCTTTAAGTGTGGTGTAGCACAAACAGGCACCTGGTAGGACAGAAACAGATGTCCTGAGATAGAAATGAGGTCACAAAATCTGAATCACATGAACTAATATAGGACAGGCCAATAAAGAGACAACACTTGGTCATTCTTTAACAGCTAAAATAAGGTTCCTGCGACCTGACCTGAACTCAGAGTCATATTCCTGATCTGGAATTGAAATATAGATGGTTATACAGTTAAATATACAGTACATAGTCTGCCAAAGATTCTGGCACGTGGCTATGTTCAGCATGGGGTACTGTACAGAATAAAGAGTATTTTTAGAAAAACATGCTTTAAAATAAAAGTCTGAAAAATCTACATTTTTGAAATGGAACAGTTTGAGATTAAATTTGAATATTGACCTTTTTTTTTTTTTTTTTGAGTATCATATGATGCATCGTCCTTTATTGCTCATATATAGCAGAATTCTATTCAGAGACCAAAACTGAGCAGAAATGTGCAATTTGGTGCAGATGCTGATACTCATATGGCCAAAAAGTAAGATGAAACTCTGATTGCTTGTTTGTAATGTAAATCAATGGCATTTTTATAACAGTATAGCAGACTACTTACATAACATGCATATAAATATCAGTTTTCACACTATAACTCCCAATAACATATCTTAGTAAAATGATATTTAAATGCTTAGTTTTCAAAATTCTGTTTTAATTCAGTGTATAATAAATAAAACAGTTATAGGTGTCATACAGATACAAGTGATTGATTGAGATACTCGTATTTTAACACTGACACACATTTTAGCATGATTTGTCTAATAAATGATGTAAGGATAATCAAGTAAACTTATTGCTTCAGTCCAGGAAATGTTCATCTTGAAATATTACTTACAAAATGAAAGTTTCAGGACAAACATTTGAATCCGTTGTATGCAACAATGTCATCATCATGATTTGTGTCTATTGAAATTAAATTCTGCAAATTAAATAAGTAAATTAATGTGTAAAATAAATATTATGTTGTTTGTTATTTGAAAATCAGGCCATTGATGAATTACACCAGTCTGAATTAAAAGAACAAATTTGATTGGTTTACCGCCCAAGACCGTTCACAGGTCCATGTAGGAGGTCTGGGTTTCCTATCACTTTAAACATAATTGCAAACAGGTTTAAAGAGCTCAAAGTACAGGCATCATTCTCTTTCTCTGCTCTGAGCACCTCATTGCTAAATACCTCATCATCCGCTCAATCAGCTCTTCCGTCTCGAGGCCTCTGGGCAGCTGGTGAGATCCACTCATGCTGATGTGTGACTAACCACAGCACTTAGTCCTGCGCTTCATACAGTGACAAGAAAAGCACCACACTGCTCCAGTCAAGCACAATGGTGGAGGACAGAGAGTGAACTGCATTCTTAGACATGCGAACTCTGTTTCTGTACTGAATAAAGAAGCAAGCTCTCATTCAGCAGTGTAGAAAGACAGGGCAAAATGTATTTTGAAAATTAAAATCACTAAGGGCAGATTATTTGAAGAGAGCACTCTCAAGGGAGCATCTGATATATCCTATTTGAAGCCATGCATACTGCCAATTAATTTTGAATCAAAATGTTACCCAAGCTGCAAAATGTTAAATATGCTGTAGAAGAGATAAATATAGCGGTTTAAAATCATATTAATGGATACATTTTAAAAAAAAATTGCATATTTTTATCACATTACACATCTGCATTTTAGAATGCCTGCTAAGATCTTAAATCAATTTCAAAGTGGTTTTAAAACAAATTTTCAAGAGTTGCCATGCAAGACGTGATCACAAACAGCAAAACTAGTTCCTTAAAGTGGCCACTGAATGAAAGGACTCTCTCTCATTATGAACATCATCTTTGACTGACTGTATACAGTGTTTCTTCATTACGATAGTCAGAGTGGGTCGATCAGTGAAAAATGACATTGTCTGCTTCAAAACCACACAGACATTTGGTTCCATTCACAAAGACTAAGAAACAGCCCTGTTTATTTTAGATGCTCTGGTTGAGCATTGCTTATGAACTGCAAAGTGAACTCGCATCAAATAATGCCCCCTACTGAGATGAAACAAGAATGCCAATGAAGAATAATCAAGTAAAGTTTGACATGATGAAAACCACATGACGCAGGGCAAAACTCCCCCTGTTAGGCCTCCCTCTAGAAATGCTGCCAAGACATTGAGTTTCTGATGAATTACACAAACTGCCTTAGAGGCACTGGATGCGTCTTGTGCCTTACTACAGCTCTCCAGCAAGCAAATGTGTACCTTAAGTCACCCATGAACTGCCTACAGTCGGTCTAGCTTTGAAACAGAAAAACATGGAGCAGACAGTCAAACCATTGAATCCAGACTTTAGAACAACATACCATACAGTAGATTCTCACGAAAAAAAAGAAAAATAAGATACAAAAGCTGTCAATGTGGCAGTACCCTTTCAAAACTAATATGTACCATTTAGGTACAAATTTTTACTCTTTAGTAGGGATGTAACGATTCACTCAACTCATGATTCGATTCGATTCACGATTTTGACGTCACAATTCGACTCACGGTTTTATTTTTTTTACAAAATGAGATTTAAGACAAATTATAAATGAAATGTATCCTTTTATTATTGCTTGGACAAAATGCTGCACGTTTCTTAGTGAAACTGAAATATATCACTATAATAATATACTAATATCACAGGGTTACACTTTTTGCCATATTTTTGATTAAATTTAGCCTGGGTGAGCACAAGAGACTACAAAATATTTTGAAAAACTTACTGACCCAAAACTTTTGAAACGTAGTGTATATTTCAGTAATTTATTCTACTATTAGTAGGGATGTAACGATTCACTCAACTCATGATTCGATTCGATTCACGATTTTGACGTCACAATTCGACTCACGGTTTTATTTTTTTTACAAAATGAGATTTAAGACAAATTATAAATGAAATGTATCCTTTTATTATTGCTTGGACAAAATGCTGCACGTTTCTTAGTGAAACTGAAATATATCACTATAATAATATACTAATATAGTGCATACTTGCATATTATTGCTCTTTTGCTGGTTTTGATTGCTTCTATTGTCATTTGTTAGTCGCTATGTATAAAAGTGTCTGCTAAATGACAACATTTAAATTAGTGTAAATGTAAATAACAAAACTAAATTGAAATTTAAAAGCAACCCCCAAATCAAATAAACAAGTAACACAAATAAAATAAATATCTTCATATAAATAAAATAAGGCTTTGTCTGTGCTCTTTCCATTTAAAATTAGAGGCAACCACTGCATTTTAATCATGATCCAAACAAAGATGCTGCATACATGCAGCATGAGCAGTTTTTAATCTAAATTAGATTGTATAATTTCTAAATTTGAAGCAAAAACAGATTTGTTTGACTTCAGTTTTGTGAAACTATGCATAAAAATATCTGCATGAAACCGAAACAGCAGACGAGCTGAATGAGACGCAGATTCACTCTCTGCCAGCAGGTGGCGCTTAAAGCATTTCCTTGGTTTCCGCTGTAAACAAAGCAGCGCTGCACTTATGAACTTTAATATGCATTATACAGAGGCAAGAGGAAAATAAAAAAATACCATCTAAACTTTTCTATACACAGTAAGTTCCCCTACACATACACATAGTAAGACATACACTCATATAAACTCCTACCCCTAAATGAATCGCGATTTGTTTAGCATCTCAGCCGACTTGAATAGTCACATATTTGAATCGATTTTCAACCGCCTCGCGGTTAATTGTTACATCCCTACATCTATACCTTTAAGGAACTGAAATGTACATTTTAGGGGTAAATGAAGTACAAAGGTGTACCTTTTGAAAAGGCATTGTCCAAGTAAAAGCTTTACCTGAAAGAGTAATTATTGTATCTCTGACAGATGCTGAAAAAGGAGAAGAATCAAAACTGGCAACCCAGCAAGATTGAGGATTAAGGGAAAGGGCAAAAGAGAGATAGAGAAAACTTGGGGAAAATCAGAGAGGGTGACAGAATAACAGGGAAAAGTGAGATATTATGGAAATAAGGTGGTGATCAGGAGACATTCCAGAAACCGGCTCCATTGACAGGATTAATGAGCGGCTCTGCCCGCTGAAGTGAACACAGACTCGTATCATAAATCAACAGAGAAGGTTAAACGCCTTTAATGTACTCAGAGAGGCGGCACAGTTCCCTCTGGACTGTCACTCATGCTTTAACTTTCCACACAGTGAATCACTACAGTGTCACACAGATGCAAAGACAAATTCTTCAGCCTTTCGACAAAATTCCATATATACTATATGAGAAAATATTCTCAAACAATATTTCAGTTTTTCAGCATTTGCTCTGAAACAGCTTAAAGCATTTTCCCCCCAATTAGACAAACCACTCGTTCCTAAGTGAATTCATAAGACAAACGCAGGAAAAATTCAGATTATTCAGACAGACAGAATAGATATAGAACTATAGACAGAACGACAGGCAGACAGAACAACAGATTTAACGTTGGAACAAGCATTTTGATACGATAGATAGACAGAACGACAGAATGATAGATAGATAGAGAACGATAGAACGATAGATAGATAGAACGATAGAACGATAGAACGATAGATAGATAGATAGATAGATAGATAGATAGATAGATAGATAGATAGATAGATAGATAGATAGATAGATAGATAGATAGATAAAGAACCGTGGCTGATCTATTATGAAGGCAACCAGATGTTCTAATTTTGAATCTGCCAAAATTATAGGGGCCATTCACAGGCAGATTTGATAGAGGGACGAAGAGCTTGTAGAGCATGAGGTCATTAAAGTGGAATTCAAAAGCCAACAATGATGAGAAGTGCAAGAGTAAATCATACGCTGAGTGACTTCAAAGACCACAGATTCATTAGTCGGAGAAAATCAGAGGTGATCTACTAGAAATGACTGCAATGCTCAGAGGAATGAATATGTACCTGAATATTAATTTTGTAAATCAATATTTATATGTATGAAGATTTATCTTGTGCTGGTGCTTAACTGAATGGCTCAAAAAAATAAATAAAATGAGCCGCCCACAGACACTTCCAACACTGTACAGTGCAACTTGTTTGCTGTTGATTGATCTGGAGTGTTAATGGACATTGATCACTGCAATAAGCTCTTTGACCTCTCAGACAGCTCAAGATGCATCAATATTTGCATTGGCTGAGTGGCAGAGAGCCGGCGTTTGTAAGCAACACTTCGTCTCAGAGGTCTTTATGCTAAAGCTGCATGCAACATTTTCCTGAGTGCAAAACAATAAGAATTGTATTTCATGGACAAAACCTAATTTTAAGCCAACTGTAGTCAAAGCTTAAAATAAGATTAAAAACACACCCTATTTATACGTTACTGTTCATATTTTGCCCCACTTAGCAATGCATATTATTCCAAATAATAATAATTTTTAAAATGTCCTTCACTAACTTTCTCTGCTTCTGCAACAACTTTCCTTTTTAGCCTTCCACTGAACCACCTGACTCTGTTTTGGTAATGCCCACTTTTCACGATCCAATCAATTACTAATGGTTTAAATCAAGTACTGCATTACTTTTTTAACTTTTTTTTTTTGTTGTTGTCCTTACTGAATATCCAGTTTCATTTGGAAATACATCACATTACAGAATCAAAGCAATCTGCAAATTGCACATTAACTGTAATATCTTGAAAATTCGTCAGAGTATCATTCAATACGTTAGTTAATGCATGCTTTTTTTTTTTACATAAAATGAACATGATAACACTTTACAAGGTGGTCTGATTTATATATAAACCGTTGATGGTAGCCATTGATTTGATGATGGCAAAATGTAAATTTTTGGATGAACTAACCCTTTAACATTAATGTTTTATAAACAATATATATATGTATATCAATATATATAAATTTTGAAACATTCAAAATTAATATTATATATTTAAAATGAAAATTAAGATTAATGTTCATAATTAGATCATAATACCTAATGGACTAACTAATGTCAGCAAATTCAATCTTAACTTTAAGTATTACCAATATGTTTTGCTTGTGATCAAGCCTTCAATACACCTTTGTTTCAACACACTTTCAAAGAAATTCACAAACAAGAGTGTCCAGCCCAGCTAGACCTAAAAGTCTCAGACAGTTCATTTATAATTCAGAGTTCGGAGGAAGTGCATTCTGAGCTTTTAGGTATTGGATGTTGCCTGCTCTTTTTCTGTTACTTCTGCTTTGTCCTCTGCTGACATCAGGACAGGTTTCTCTTCAACATGTCTCTTTCCATTCACAATGTCATCCCTCCTCAGCAGGTACTCAAACCCATGCCAAATATAGAGTTTGGACCCAGGGATTTCGTTTTGGATGCCGCTAGTGAATAAATCACATCTGCTTCATTCTGAGCGCCTGTTTCCCGCATCTTCTCATCATATATGATGACATCTACAGCTGTAGACAGAGTCCTCGTCCCTGCAAAGCCCATTCCTCCAATGCCAGTGCAGCAGGACTGCAGAATCACAGTCTGAAAGGCTCCCACTATATTCAAAAAGTGCCTGAGCTTTAGGAGGATTTGGGATCCCTTTCCACTCCATTCACTAAAGCGGAATGCTAATTAAGAGACCGGAGAGGTCGGAGAGAGTGAATGACCAGAGAGAAAGAGGAGAGAACACAACCATCGGCCGAGTGACAGTTAAAGGAATACTTCACCCAAAAGTGACAACTTTGTCATCGTTTACTCACCCATCGGGCGAATGCCCAAGCTGCTCTATTGCATAAAATGAAAGTGGATGGTAATTTATTCCATCAAGCTCCAAAAAGTAGTAAAATGTAATCCATATGACGACATCTTAAGTCGTATGACAGCTTTGTGTGACTGAAATTGAAGTCATTATTCACTTTTATCATCTTCCCTCGTGAGATACATGTAGGTTACTGGAAATCTGAGACGCAAAAGTCTCTATTTAATCACATTGTGGTTTAGGAGAAAAAAAATATTTTGCATTTTCTGTCCTTGAGGCCCAGAAGAATAATACATTGCTCTCTTTTAACTCAGGAGAGACTTAATATGGCGTTCTCACAAACTTTATCTAAGATGCTTCTCTTACAATTCTTTGAAGACATCAAGATTGACATAAATGGGACATTTGTTGAAATAAAGTGAAAGTATGGAGATATCAAATGAATATGAGAATTGGATGAGACGTATCTAAGTCTAAAATGAATAAATTGGAGTAAATGGACTAACTTTTCAGCAAACTCACTTTGCAATGTGCCGCCTCCTAGAATTTCAAAAGAAATCTCAACAATGTCTCAAACTGTGCTCTGATTTGGCAAGACTCAAACGCTTTGAGATTGGAATATGAATCTCAACAAACTCTTCCACAGCGAAATCTGAGATTGTGGTCCCTAAAAACAAACATCACAAGCGAGAAAATGTCTCAATTGTTTCTCCAATACAAAATTAAAATAAGAGCAAATACAGATTTTTGCACTTGTTTCCTCTGAGATTTTCTCCTGCTTCTCACATTTAAATTAAGCGAAAGTATCGAGACATAAAATGCATGTGAGAAATGGATGAGAAATATTTGAATTTAAATCGTAATTTCAGACTTGACAGATAATCTTTGCAAATCTGATTATAGACCAAGATCAAATTGAGGACCTTTTTCCTCTGGAGAGAAAACACTTTACTCCATTTAATCTCACTCTTCTTATCCATGTCTCAGACTGAGATAATCACTACAACCATTCTGGCATGAATGTTCTTGAGTTTCAACGAGGTGAAAACTTTTGAGCAAACCTTTTCTTCAAACCACAGCATAGAACAACAGGCTAGTCAACTTCCAGAAAATACACCCATCTGCACCAAAACAAAAGCTCTGATCCAAGCTCTGATCGAATTCACTGACTTTTCAATGCAAATGCAGTCTCTGCTGAAATAATGTGAACGTATAGTGATATAAAATGAATATGAGAATTGAATAAGTCTCCTCAGATGAAAATAATCACTGACAGTCTTAAAATAATGACGTTTATGGTCCCTTTTGGAGCTTAGCCATATGAGTCTACTGTTGTTGCATGGAAAAGAGCAGCTTGGATATTCCACCACAACCATTCTGGCATGAGTTTTAATTAGATGAACCAATGATGACAATGTTGAGCACTCCATTTCTTAAAAACACAGCATATGGCGAACAGTCAAGCAACAGGCTAGTGAATGTCCAGAAAATACTTCTATTTGCACCAAAACATATATTGAAAGACACTTAAGCCCACTGCTCCAGCAAATCTAATTCACTGAGTTCTTTAATCAAAGTAGTCCATATCACTTGCGCTCTATAGTGCATGCAGTACATGTCTTCTGAAGCCGTATGACAGATATTTAATATTCACTTTTATCTTCACTTTCTGAGTTAAGTAGATTATGGAAAATTCAAGATGCTAAAGTCTCCATTTAATGCTGTGTTTGTCTAGAAGAAGAAAAAAGTCATTTTTCTATCCTTGAGGCCCATAAGAACCTCAAAGGTTGTTTAACTCAACAGACTTCGAGTTCTCAATGAGGTTGTATTTAAGTATCAACATCTAAGATGATTCTCTACAATAAGCAACAGGCTAGTGAATGCCCAGAAAATACATCCTTCTGCACCCAAACATAAAAAACACTTAAAACGTGACGTGTGCAATGAAACAACCAGCACTGATCTAATTCATTGAATTATCCAAGAAAATGCACTCTCTGCCTCAATCCCACCCATCCCAGTCAAGAGGACTGACCCACGGCTCACCCAGAACATGCAGGACAGGCAGACCCAGGTGCGTGCGCGGCCGGCCAGCGCGGCTGGCAAGCTGAGAGACACGGAGGGCATCACGAGATCAGGCTGATGGCTTCCTCTCCACTGGATCCTGAACAGGACGCATAATTATTCCACACGCTGGTCCCACAATGCTCCACAGATCCATGACACGTTGAGGAGAGCTGCATCAACTGCCGCCGCTGTCCTCCTCGCCACTCTCTTATTCCAGGCGCCCTCCCTCTCTCAGTCTCTCTCTCTCTCTCTTTTTGGGGTCATGTAGCTCGGCTCCACAGGAGAGAGGGGGAGGTGACTGAGAGCCTCTTTATTTCTCCCCACTGCTCTCCTTGTCGGCTTAAGCCCCTCCTCTCTCCATGTCTCTCTTCAGTCTTACTTTCATTCACATCTTCCACCCCCTGCTTTCCTCTCTAACCTCCCCCACGAGCAGATTTTCTCAAAGCGTTCTCATCTCCAACTCCTCTCGCTTCTCCTGCAGTTAAATATACCTACAGGAAAGAAGCATCTGAATTGTTTCTTCTAATTAAGTCACCTGCGTCTCAGATTTTGTCTCCTGAGAAAAGGGCTGGGTAATGTCACATGTGTCTAGAGTTTCAGATAAGAGAAGAGATCTCAACACGATCGCTGCGAGTCAAATGATTGAGATTTGAATATGATCTTTAGTATTGTCAACAAATTCAAACGATCTGACAGTAAAATGTTTGTCTGTGCTACGACGAATGAAAAATCACAAATGAGGATTCTTTAAAATCTCAATGGTTTCTCATAACTGGAGATTAAACATATATATGAACTTTATCTCAACTCATCCAAAGCTAAATTATCTGAGTTATGAATGAGCAATCTCGGAGCGTGAAAAAGTTATTTTGGGGTACGACAGATGAAATGTTGAATGAATAAATGCATTTGAAAGTTTGTTTTGCAGACTTTCAGCAATCTCTTTTTGCAATGCTTCTCCTCTAGAATGTCAGAAGAAATCAATGTCAACAATGTCTCAAACTGTGCTCTGATTTGCAAAGAATTCAAAAGCCTGGATATTTGAATATGAATTTAATTTGAATCTTTCTCTACAACTCTTCCAAATTCAAATGAACCGAGCACGAAAACAGAACTCAAACATTTTTCATCAGACTATCCACATTCATTTGACAAGTCTAATTTTTTACTGGATGCCAAAAATGTGCTGAAGGTGAAAAAAAAAAAAAAAACATATGTAAATGAAGTTGATACTTAATTGACAACTCCATTAAGTCTCCGGAGTCATAAAGGAGGAACCAGTTGTTCCACACATTGTTCCTCTAGGCACCTAGGAAACTCACAAATAACTGCTTTAATATTAATATTTTCTCTAAAACAAGATTGAGATTAGGTCTCTCATATCTCAGATTTGTCTCACTGGTATTGTCAAATGTGACTAGAATTTCAGAGTTCTCAACAATGTCTCAAACTTTGCTGTAATTTGTAAAGATACAAAAGTCTGAGATTTGACTGAATAAACTTGAATATTTTTCATCATATTCTTTCAAAGCCGTATTATCTAATCGCTGTCTGAGCAATAAAATGCTCTTGTGGCCATCTGAGAAAGAAACATAAGTGGTATCTCTTTAATGCCACGTTTTTTTCTATATGGAAAAAAAAATGATACGTGGAATTTAACTCTTGTTTTGCAGATGTTTTCTACAGAGTTTCAGAAAGATCTCAACAATGTCTCAAACTGAATTTATTTATCACCCTAAACCCTAGTACATCCCTACAACTCTTTTTAGTTTATTCTATTCCTATTCCATCTATACCACACCTGTACATACAATTTATTATTTTTTGTGGTTTATATTTATGCATGTGTATTTTATTCACATCTCATTTTTATTATCTGTGTGTTGTTGTTGTCTCCGTGTACTGGAAGCTTGTGACACTATAACAAATTCCTTGTATGTGCAAACATACTTGGCAATAAAGCTCTTTCTGAATTGACAAGATAATGTTGAGATCAGTTTCTTTTGATTGCAGACTTCAACTCAAACATTTAATCAGATTCTTCCCAGACTAACCACATTACACAAAACTCTTAATGCATGTCAACAATGGTCTCATTTGTGTTTCTTAAATACTTAAACATCATTGCAAACTCCACTCAGTCTCTTTAGATATAGAAAAGCAACCTCTGAGCAACTACACTGTTCCAAATACATCTAAGAAAGACACTGCTTTAATCAAGATTAAATGGAAAGCAAATGCTTCTTAGATTTGCAGCAATTTCACACGTCTTCTCTGAGCCCAACAATGTCTCAAGCTATGATCTGAGATATACTCTATACATTAAGGTTATAGCTGTACACTTATACTGCATATCAACTACAGTCTCATTTGTGTTTTTAGGTCTCCTGTGAATTTTAAAAGAAACAGAATCGATTCTTAAGTGACAACTGATCGAGAACTCCACAAGCCTGGAAAGAGAGCAACCTCAGAGCAATGAAATTTTCCTCTGGGTCTGCAAATCTCCTTTAATGCCACGGCTACATGTCTCTGCCCCAGATATCAGCCAGGCTGCGAGCTACTGCCTTTCTGGGGCTGTGACGCAGCCATCAAAGACACAGCAACTCAAACAGCAAACAGAGCAGAGCTGAGAGCTTCATTACAGAGGCACATCAAACCTTCACCGGCCTGCCGGAGGGGAAGGTGGTCTCACTGTGGGTGTCTCTCTGTCTCTGGATAATATCTGTAATCCCTTGGCATTTCCTCTTCATCACACTGATGAGATGAAACCTCTCCTGGGGTCAGTGCTGTTTGCTTTCACAGACATTCACGTTGTCCATCATGGCACACGGTGGACACATTTGTAATTGGGGAATGCATTAGCCGCAGACGAGCTAATTCAGGCAGTCAGGCTGAACGAAAACACCTGTAAACAAGTTAAATGTCTAGGGTGGTAAATCTCGACTGCAGAAACTCTCATGAGGAAGTCACCAAAGGTACAGTCGACTCTCTACAATCTCTATCATCTACAAGCAACTTAAACAATGTCACATTTACAGAGTGATGAGGGCTTTTGGGTAAGATCAAAATAACTGGATTTGCCAAAAAGATAATCAAAGAGCTTTGCTCTGGCACTCAGATGCAAGTAGAATAGATATCCACTAGCAGAACTAGGTGTGCTTGAATACGCTTTTTTTTTAAAAGATTAGATTAAAGGTAAAACTTAAGGATAATAATAATTAATAATAATAATAAATGTTCAAAATGTAGCTATGTAGGCAAGGTGTGCAAAGGCTGACGAAACAAACTTTTTGGAGAATGGAAGATTCATGCACAATTACCTGAGAGATGTGCAGGCCAAATGATAAAACAGAAACAAGTGTGGGATTAGTTTGATTAACTTTGTCACAATGAAAACCATCCGGTTCCCAAAAGCACCTCGGAGCCTGAGGCTGTAAAAGCCTCCATTTTTATTCTTCAAGCAGATCAATCCCTTTATGAGATCCGCTCTGGTCAATAGACCAGCTAAATATACACGCGCAGAATGCCCGCGATGCGGCTCTATTTCGAGAACATGAATCAGATGAGAAGCAATACAATATAGGGAATAATATCCGGCCTCAGATGCAGCGCATTAGAGGAGATTGGGGTCAAAACGGGCAGAAAAGGGATGATTTGAAGAGCTGAGCTTTTCTTTACAGATGGAAGGAACTTCAAGAACACAGATAAAGCTAATGAAAGGGCAGAGTCATTTATCTAGGCTGATGATATAATGAATATTCACAATGAATTTGCAATAATTTGCTAACAATATACTAGCGGTCAAATGTTTGGAATAATTACTTTATGTTTTTAAAAGAAGTCTCTCATGCTCACCAAGGCTGCATTTTTTTATTACTAAATATATTTTAAAAAACAAAAAACAGTAATATAGTGACATATTATAACTATTTAAAATAGCTTTTTTCTATGTAAATATATTTAAAAATTTAATTTATTCCTGTGATTCAAAGCTGCATTTTCAGCATCATTATTTCAGTCTTCAGTGTAACGTGATCCTTCAGAAAACATTATAAAATTGTCTCTGACTAAAATTTTTGGATTTTGTTTTCCCTTAATAATAAAAACCTTCATTTAAAAGCTGCATGTTGTGTTCACTTGTGTTGTCTTTGACTAATATTTAAATTTGTTTGATGATCTCAAACATTAAAGTGTGACAAACATGCAAAAAAATAAGAAATCAGGAAGGGGGCCAACACTTTTTCACACCACTGTATATTAAAAGTCAAATGGTGAGTTTGATAAATGACCAATTAATCAATTAAAAAAATTATGATACAACAATATGCATGAAAAACTGTTAAAATCATGCTGTTTTACGGTTTTAAAAAATTGCACATATATTGTTGTGTTCACTTGAGTTATCTTTGACTAATATTTACATTTGTTTGATGATCTGAAACATTAAAGTGTGACAAATATGCAAAAAAAATAAGAAATCAGGAAGGGGGCCAACACTTTTTCACACCACTGTACATACATACATGCATGCATATATATGGCTGCATCTGGTGCCTGGATAAAATTAGCTTGTTTATTTTCGAGCCAGGACAAAATAAGTACAGTCTATTACCAGAATAAACTCAAAGAGCGTAAAGTATGAAACCCACCGCCCTCCAAGACCCCAATACCCTCACTACAGAAAGCAAACAACATCCTCTCTGTCTGAGAGCAGGAAAACAATGAAAATGGCAACCTGTCTTTACTGTAATAGCAAACACTGCAATGGAAATATGAGAACACAACTGAGTAACTCGAGCTTCTCATAACAGTCCGCAGGTATCTGCACAGATACAGTATCTCCAGATGAACAGCTTAAAGGTTGTATGACCAGACAAAGTCCTAGTTTACAAGGCATATTTGCAGTTTCACAAGGTAAAATATAAATAGTGCTGTCAAACGATTAATCGCGATTAATCGCATCCAAAATATAAGTTTTTGTTTACATAATATATGTATGCATGCTGTTTATATTTATTGTGTATAAACAAATACACACACGCATGTATATATTTCAGAAAAATATGTTGTTTATACATTAAATATATTTATTTATAATATACATTTTATTAATATAAACAAACATGTAAATACATGTAAATATTTTCAAAATATATACTGTATGAGTGTGCACTAATATATACAGTACATAATAAATATACACAGAACACACACATATATTATGCAAACAAAAACTTTTATTTTGGATGCGATTAATCGTTTGACAGCACTAAATGTAAATGAGACCTGGATCGAGGTGTTGGTTCACCGACATAAAATAAACTGTCTCTAAGCTGCTGAAAAGCAAGAATATTCAAACCATTCTTCACACAACACATGAAAAAGCCAGTGAGGTGTTTAAATGTTCAGTTTCTGTCTCCCACAGAGGGAGGTCACAATCGGACAGCTAATACACACATACACAAACTGAACTTTATTAAATACTATAACACAAGAAGTTGAATTGATTTTTTTCTAAACTGAACAACACCTCTTGTTAACCTCTGAATAACACTACTGTTATTGCAATCATCAATTCAGACAAAAAAGGACAAATGACTAAACCGGTGACGCTGTATCTTCAGGTTGTGTGTTTGCATACGATGGGCTGTAAATCAGAGAGGGGAAGAAGAGGTCACACCACAAAGACACAGATTAGCACAGTCAACATGCCACTCTACAGCTTTGCAGTCAGATAAGAGCTGCAGAGAGGAAACGCTGTCGTCACAATATATGAGTCTGGAGATGTGATTACAGTAACCTATGCTTTGAGTGCAGAAGAACGGCTCCTGTACATTTCTGTGCCATAGACCAATAACCTGAGAGAACAAGAGCAGCCAGAGTGACTCCTAGTGGCCGCGATGAGAACTGAGGAAGAACAGGCTCTATTAGATTGAATAGGGTTGAGATCAGGGTGCGAATTACAGGGGGGGGTTGGGGGGGTCTGACCCCCCCTAGAGAAGGCTTGATCCCCCCTGATGGACGTCAAAACTAGATTTAGGGGGGGGCAGATAGAAAGTAGGCTAGCCTACGCATAATACGGAGATTTACTTGTAAATATTAATATGCATTTCTATAGCTCTGACTGATATTAAAAATTTAAATTTTGGCAGCCCCTGAAATGGGTCGTTCTGACATTACCTGAGTGGTTGAAGTATACGCTACAGCGCTCATTCAAAGATATGCATTAATTGTTTGGATGGAGCAAGAAAACCTGACCTGAAATGCATGTGCAGAAGATATATCGTGCATCCCTAACCGTATATATATATATATATATATATATATATATATATATATATATATATATATATATATATATATATATATATATTTTTACATGTGAGGGTGATGAAGAAACATGGATTAATGTGGAAATCCAGAGCAGGCTGTGTATCAGACAACTTGATTAAGTGGCTTTTGTTAGAATTTAGTTGCTTACAGTTGCAACTTGCTGAATTATCGACTGTAAAAAAAATTCATAGTCGTCAATAAAAACAAGAAAATAGTATTTCGGTCTTTCTACATCAAAATTTCATGATTCAATGCGTTACTTGCCATTTCTCTGTAATTATTTGACATCTACTTGCAATTTCTGAATGAAAATAGTTTTTCAAATGATATCCTACACCATTTTTGTTTTCATTGCAGAAGCCTGTTGATACGTGTATATCATATTTTTCAACAGATTCCAAAGATTCTAGATTAGGCTAAAAACTGAAACCAAAATTTTAAAAAGAATTATAATAATTCAAAGCAATTTTTTGAAAAAAAACCCCCAAAAAACTATTAATTATAATAATATTTGTCTGCCCTTAATTGTTGAGTTTATACAATAATCTTTAACCTATACTATTTATTCATCTGAATTAGATTTTATTTTTATATTTTCTGTTTTAACTTTAAGTTTAGCTAAAATTGTAGTACTTTTGTTGTGTTTTGTCATCGTTTTTATTATTGCTTTGTCTATATAGTATTTTTTCTTTTTTTAGAATAAGTTATTGTACTTCAACTTTAAATGAAAATGAGAAATGATGACTTGGCAAATAGCTGAAATAAAGTAATATTTAAAGACAGTATGTATATGTATATATATATAACATTTTATTTCAAGTAACGAAACATTTTAGTTTTAGTTTATAAATGTATATATTTATGTTATATATATATATATATATATATATATATATATATATATATATATATATATATACACACACACACACACACACACACACACACAGCATCTGCTCCTCTCTTCTATCCACGGAAAACAATGAAGACACACCCACTCTAACTTCACGTGTAACAGCACGTTTTCAGAGAGTGGTCTTTCTAAATGGAGTAGCACGCACACACACACACACACACACACACACACTCCTAGCAGAACACAATGACTATCAGTAAAAACACGAGGCTCTGGATCCTCCTGTGGTTTGATGTCTTTCTGACCTATTACACACCAATGCTGCGAGAGCCAAAGCAAACTAGCAAACCCTACGCTTATCAAACTCATCTAGCTTGAAATCGCAGGATATTCAGACAGTTCTGTAATCAGTATCTTGTGTGCGTCAGATCAGTGTGCTTCTCTGCTTGTCAAACTTTTATGTAACATGTTTGTTTATACAGTTTCAAAGGAATCAGCGCCTCAACAGCTTCTCGTCAGAGGCTCATGGGTATGCTATGTTATCTCATCCACAGCAACTGTGGGAACTCCATACTCACTTAATTACATGATATCCAATACATAACAGACTGCTATTGCTAATGAAAAGTGCTCCATGACTTAATAACATTACTCACACCACCCTGATGAGCTCCTTCCTTTGACATTGTAAGTAAATGTGTAACGTAATATGCTCAGGACAATGATTTAAAGAATGAGAAAACAAGACCAAAAATGTTCAGATTAAGCAGTAACATCTGCTCCCTTCAAAGACCTGGGAGCTACTTACGACAATAGTGTATGTATGTCATAAAATGTCAAATATGTATTATTTAGCTTATTAAAAAAACAAATATATATATATATATATATATATATATATATATAACATTAATATATTTGAAACGCAGATAAATGTATATAAACAATGGTCAATCATAATTACATATACATAAATATTATAAATATTTTATATAAAA
>NW_015505400.1:242809-249935 GCF_001515645.1 Sinocyclocheilus grahami | reverse complement strand
AACCAAAAAAAATAAGAATAACATATATATATATATATATATATACAATTATTAATTGCTGAGAAATATAATGTAGCAATTCAGTATTGAAGATATTTTATTAATAAAAATCATGGAGCACTGTTGACAAGTTTCTGTGTTCCTGAGTGCTTCTGTGTGTGCGCTGCGCGATCTCTGTGTGTGAGCAATGTGTGTGTGTGTGTGTGTGTGTGTTTGTGTTTGTCAACAAAAAGCAGCACATTAATATAGAATGTTGATTAAACTGACCTGGAATTATCTGTGCATTAAACCGTTTTGATGCATACCTGCCAGCCAGTCAGAATCGAGTATTCAAACAGACCATGGTAAAGTTAAAATTATAAAATTATACAGAGCTGTCACTCTCAAAACTTTTCTTTGTGTTTGTGGCCAGCGTGCATTTAACATAAAGGAGATCGTGTTAAGGACATAACGTCCATCTCAGATGACCTCGTCTCCCTCTGTCAAGTGTGTGAGTGGCGTTTAATTTACGAGCAGAAAGGGCATTAGGTAAATGAGAGGAAAAGTGCTTCATCTTGCCCAATAATAAATGCCAGAGGAAAACAGCAAGTAATGCTATCAAAATGCTAATATCCTAGAATTGATTTTAGGGTGAAAGAGAAATGCCTGCTATGATCACATTATGTCCATTATCTCTTCTTTATGTACCGACAGCCGGGCAGGACATACTGACGTTGTTTCTTAATTGCCAAATGGTACTTTTTCATTCCAAACATGCATCAGTATGTGTGTATATGGAGACATCACAGTACGCTCTTAATTGAAGCTGTCTCTGCCACTAGTGTCACCAAAGAAATTTGCAAAGAAATACAGTTAAAATAAAGACCAGATCGAGTTCTCACTAGAATAATCTGCAAACTGGACCAGATTTTATATTACAAGTCTAATGACAGTGTTCACCATGTCCTCAGAGCGGCCTCATTATCACGACGGCTGGTAATATCCGCCGCTGTTGAATGAACACTCGTAAATACATCTGACCCATTTGTCCGTGTCTCTTTTGCCTCTACACATGTCTGGTGTCTCTGTAGAAGCTTGATTTGTGGCCAGACCTGCAGATAGAAGCACAAAGACATTTCTGGCCTTCCTCCAAGCAGCCTGGTCTCATAATATCAAAACAGAGTCTAGACCGTGAGGAGTGATCACCAATTTCTGTATTGTACCAAAACCCATCATTGTGAGAGGATCTGCAGGGGCCATGATAAGCGTTTGGTTGTATGGTGGCCTCGAGCCAATGTGGAAATGGTACAATGGTCTGTACGCCGCAGATATCGAGTGCTCTTTATACATGCTGAGTGATCGTTTGACATGCATTGATTGTCATCCAGCAAACGTCAGTCCTCCCGAGTCGGGACACTTTGCGCCAACAGTTGAAGACAGAAGATACGATTGTAAAAGAAGACGAATACTGTCTCATATCACTTTCACAACGCAATGAAATTAGTCATTTACATTTTATATTTATGCAAAGAGTCAACTTGCATGGACTGATGGAATATTCATTGTCCATTTAATAGACTGAATCTTTATTACTGCATTCAAGAAACACATTTTATCAGTTCATGAATTGTGTTCGCACCTATAGCCCTGTGGTGACAATCTAGTGTTTCTTTAGATGCTGTTTCTGCAGGCAACACCATTGCACTTTAAATGGAAATATAACAGTTTTAATGTTTTTGAAAGAACTCTCTTATGCTCTTATACAGTAAAAACAGTAATATTGTGAAATGTAATGATTACAATTTAAAATAACCGTTTTCTATTTGAATATATTTTAAAATGTAATTTATTCTTGTGATGCAAAGCTGAATTTTCAAAATCATTACTCCAGTCTTCAGTATCACATGATCCTTCAGAAATCATTCTAATATGCTGATTTGATGCTCAAGAAACAAGTGTTGAAAACAGTTAGTATTTCTGTGAACACTGAGAAATATTTCCTTTTGCGGATTCTTTGCTCAACAAAAAAAGATCAATAGAACAGCATTTATTTGAAATAGAAATCATTTATAACATTGTATATGTCTCACTGTCACTTTTGATCAATTTAATGCATCCTATAATTGAAGCTGTCTCTGCCACTAGTGTCACCAAAGAAATACAGTTAAAATAAAGACCAGATCGAGTTCTCACTAGAATAATCTGCAAACTGGACCAGATTTTATATTACAAGTCTAATGACAGTGTTCACCATGTCCTCAGAGCGGCCTCATTATCACGACGGCTGGTAATATCCGCCGCTGTTGAATGAACACTCGTAAATACATCTGACCCATTTGTCCGTGTCTCTTTTGCCTCTACACATGTCTGGTGTCTCTGTAGAAGCTTGATTTGTGGCCAGACCTGCAGATAGAAGCACAAAGACATTTCTGGCCTTCCTCCAAGCAGCCTGGTCTCATAATATCAAAACAGAGTCTAGACCGTGAGGAGTGATCACCAATTTCTGTATTGTACCAAAACCCATCATTGTGAGAGGATCTGCAGGGGCCATGATAAGCGTTTGGTTGTATGGTGGCCTCGAGCCAATGTGGAAATGGTACAATGGTCTGTACGCCGCAGATATCGAGTGCTCTTTATACATGCTGAGTGATCGTTTGACATGCATTGATTGTCATCCAGCAAACGTCAGTCCTCCCGAGTCGGGACACTTTGCGCCAACAGTTGAAGACAGAAGATACGATTGTAAAAGAAGACGAATACTGTCTCATATCACTTTCACAACGCAATGAAATTAGTCATTTACATTTTATATTTATGCAAAGAGTCAACTTGCATGGACTGATGGAATATTCATTGTCCATTTAATAGACTGAATCTTTATTACTGCATTCAAGAAACACATTTTATCAGTTCATGAATTGTGTTCGCACCTATAGCCCTGTGGTGACAATCTAGTGTTTCTTTAGATGCTGTTTCTGCAGGCAACACCATTGCACTTTAAATGGAAATATAACAGTTTTAATGTTTTTGAAAGAACTCTCTTATGCTCTTATACAGTAAAAACAGTAATATTGTGAAATGTAATGATTACAATTTAAAATAACCGTTTTCTATTTGAATATATTTTAAAATGTAATTTATTCTTGTGATGCAAAGCTGAATTTTCAAAATCATTACTCCAGTCTTCAGTATCACATGATCCTTCAGAAATCATTCTAATATGCTGATTTGATGCTCAAGAAACAAGTGTTGAAAACAGTTAGTATTTCTGTGAACACTGAGAAATATTTCCTTTTGCGGATTCTTTGCTCAACAAAAAAAGATCAATAGAACAGCATTTATTTGAAATAGAAATCATTTATAACATTGTATATGTCTCACTGTCACTTTTGATCAATTTAATGCATCCTAGCTGAATAAAAGTATTAATTATCCTATCATCTTTTAAAAAACAAAAAATCTTACTGACCCCAAACAGAAACAGAAGTGCATACCTTTGGATAACTTTGTTGGTTTTATTAACAATATTAACAGAAGAAAAGTGAAATGTAAATCTGAAACAATAAATTGAAAGTGCAAGAGAGACAGAAGAGCGAAAAGATGAAGATGTCTGATAAAGTTTGCATTTTACATTTACATGAAGCGTTTGACCAATCCTCTACTATTAAAGAAAACCTATATATCAGCACAAGCGAAAAGAGTCACTTAGATACGGTAGTTCTCAAAACATGTCTTAAACCATTTATACTGAAGTGATAAGAGTGAGTAGTATTCCAAGTACTCATACATATTTATTTAATTGTTTTCATTTAATTTCTTGTGGTAACACAGCCTGTTATAAGATGTGAGATTTCAAACGCTCCAAAAGAGAGATGAAACTACACCTACAGTACTCCTCATCTGAACCACACACAAATAAATCCACCGGACAGCACAGAGCGAATCCATATACTACCAAAATCAACTTATAGTACAATTTGGAAAGAGTGTTGCCGCACTATCCGATGGGATATTTATCCAAACACATTCATTTATGTCTAAAGTTAATGCAAACGGATGTTTAAAAAAAAATCATCAGATCAGCGCATTAGGCCTTTGTGGCAGGACTTCCTAGTTTTACAGAACTCTACAAGCTGAAAGTCAAAATAGAAACAATACAGTCATGCACACTAGCAGCTCATTGTTATGATAATCAATTGAGTGGCTGTGAAAGTGCCCGGCCAGCTCAAGATGAAATTTTACAACCTGCAATATTTCAAACGTACCATAACCTCTAGATATTAAAGGGCATCCACTCAAGCAAAGTGTTGCTGCTGTTAAAACCGATACGTCCTCTTAGTGATTGACATTGTGGATTATCACGGTGTGTCATCCGGTGAAGAACAAACATGGAAATGCACTAACTAGTCTAAAACGATAAACACGAAAAGCAATGATTCACGTAACAGCACTTGAGGAGGATGCAGGCTTACCTTCCCTGTCTTGGACAGTTTGAGTGGAAAGAAGCAAAAGAAGAGGAACTTCACCCAGTTGAGAAGAGCTGCCAAGCACCAGTTCAAATGGGCCATCCTGGTCCGTACCTTGTACCCTGAACGTCCTTCTACGATATCCCAACACACTCGATTCAATTACGGTCCTGTCGCAAAGATAAAAGGAGCCAGCCTACAAATCCAAAGTCAAACTACCAGTCCGTCTTCATTCACTTGCTCGGTTGTCTCTCCACCGGGCATCCCTAAGAGCAGTGCTCGACTCAGGTTGGCTGTACCCCTGATGTGAGCGCATGCGGAGGGTTGCTGCTGCCTCTCATTCACTGGATGCTGCAGAAGCAGCGGAGAGGAGGGGGAATGGAACGGAGGGGGTTGGGAAGGGGTGCACACCGTTCATCACCGACAGAGAAACACAAGGGATCGTTGCTGGAGACCAAAATTACCACTCGGCCAGCACTAAATGCAAATTAAAACATTGGCGAGTAAATACCAGATAACTGGTAACTTTCTGGTAATCTTCAATCACAAAATGACCCTCGCTGATAGTAAGTGATGATGTTCACAATTCAAATCCAAACTAAAACTGCCTACTAAAGAAAATACATCTTCAAACAACTTTTTCCATTTACTTTACTAAAGGACACAATGAATCCAATGGAGGAATAGAATAGAATAGAATTATTCAATAAAGATTCACAAACAATATGAAATCAAACACTGAAACTGCATATTTTCTTTAATGTATCATATAACAACTTTTCCTATTGGATTTAATAAAGAACACAGTAGAGTAGAGTAGAATAGAATAGAATTATTCAATAAAGATTCACAAACAATATGAAATCAAACACTGAAACTACATATTAAAGAAAATGTATCATATAACAACTTTTCTCATTGGATTTACTAAAGACGACAGTGAAATAGAATAGATTAGAATAGAATAGAATACCAAAACTGCCTACTAAAGAAAATACATCTTCAAACAACTTTTTCCATTTACTTTACTAAAGGACACAATGAATCCAATGGAGGAATAGAATAGAATTATTCAATAAAGATTCACAAACAATATGAAATCAAACACTGAAACTACCTACTAAAGAAAATGTATCTTATAACAACTTTTCCTAATGGATTTAATAAAGAACACAGTAGAGTAGAGCAGAGTAGAATTATTCAATAAAGATTCACAAACAATATGAAATCAAACACTGAAACTGCATATTAAAGAAAATGTATCATATAACAACTTTTCCCATTGGATTTACTAAAGACGACAGTGAAATAGAATAGATTAGAATAGAATAGAATAGAATAGAATAGAATAGAATACCAAAACTGCCTACTAAAGAAAACTAATTTTCCATTGGATTTACTAAAGAATAGAATAGAATAGACATTGCCTGAGCATGTAAATCTGTCATGCATATGAAACATTGGATAATTCACTAAAGATTCGCAAACAATATGAAATCAAACACTGAAACTGCCTCCAAAAAAAACTGCATCTTATAACAAATTTTGCCATTGGAATTACTAAAGAACACAGTAGAATATAATATAATAGAATAGAATAGAATAGAATATCAAACACCGACCGAAACTGCCTACTAAAGAAAATTCATTTTCCATCGGTTTTACTAAAGAATATAGAATAGAATAGAAATTGTCATAGCTTGTGCTTAATAGTCATGAAGATGTTCTATGTTGCAAAGAAAATCTTAAAGTTCTGAAAAATGGGCTTCATTTTCTTTAAGCAAAATATAAATATCAATAAATTGTGAAAATTACAACCAGCCCTGGTGGGCACATCATTTCGATTCAAAATACCATAACATCACATCCACTGATAGAGTTGGGTACCGAAACCCGGTGCCAATATGGTACCGGTACCTATGTAACCGGTATGTACTAGAACCGAATCAGAACGCAGATTTCGGTGCCACTTAAATGCCTAAGCGATCGATTGAAATATTTGTCCTGGTTCTCCGAAATGGACGTAATAAGCATGGGCATCGCTAGGCCATTTTTAGCGGGGCTATAGCAATTAGCTCCCTATAGCAAATCGGTCCCCTTTAAATTTCATATGAAAACGGCGGCAGATTTCGTCTCCTCCCCATCTTTCAGCGAGCTCTTCAATCCACAGACCGCGGCGGTGCAGCGCGAGCGGACTCAAACAGAAACAGAAGACACAAGGTGTGTGTTTATCGATAGATTGTTATAATATCTGTATCTGTGCAGTCCTTCGTCATAAATACAGTTTACAAAAGGTCACGAGGGAGCAATCGGTTTCCAGTCTACTGTAAAGTTTTCGCTGCGTTCACCCATCATCACACCACAGCTGTTTCCTCCAGAGAAAAATCTAGCCCTTAACACATACTTTATAAAACGATCATGTTGCTATTTTCATTTGAAAATGTAATATTTAAAATAAAACATGTTACAGAGTATGTGGCATACCATAAAGTCATTCACAGATCTGATTATAGACAGTGGCAGACAGCACTCAGTCAATTTACTAGTTTTAACTAAATATCAGAGTGATTGACAGAGATACAGTAGAAACATTATGTGTGGTTTTGTATTAAATACTGTTTTGTATTAAATAAAGACCCAGATCGTGAAATACATTTATTAGCCTTAGAGTAAGGGAAGCA
>NW_015505400.1:233214-242717 GCF_001515645.1 Sinocyclocheilus grahami | reverse complement strand
TAGAATAGAATAGAATAGAATAGAATAGAATAGAATAGAATAGAATAGAATAGAATAGAATAGAATAGAATAGAATAGAATAGAATAGAATAGAATAGAATAGAATAGAATAGAATAGAATAGAATAGAATAGAATAGAATAGAATAGAATACCAAAACTGCCTACTAAAGAAAACTAATTTTCCATTGGATTTACTAAAGAATAGAATAGAATAGACATTGCCTGAGCATGTAAATCTGTCATGCATATGAAACATTGGATAATTCACTAAAGATTCGCAAACAATATGAAATCAAACACTGAAACTGCCTCCAAAAAAAACTGCATCTTATAACAAATTTTGCCATTGGAATTACTAAAGAACACAGTAGAATATAATATAATAGAATAGAATAGAATAGAATATCAAACACCGACCGAAACTGCCTACTAAAGAAAATTCATTTTCCATCGGTTTTACTAAAGAATATAGAATAGAATAGAAATTGTCATAGCTTGTGCTTAATAGTCATGAAGATGTTCTATGTTGCAAAGAAAATCTTAAAGTTCTGAAAAATGGGCTTCATTTTCTTTAAGCAAAATATAAATATCAATAAATTGTGAAAATTACAACCAGCCCTGGTGGGCACATCATTTCGATTCAAAATACCATAACATCACATCCACTGATAGAGTTGGGTACCGAAACCCGGTGCCAATATGGTACCGGTACCTATGTAACCGGTATGTACTAGAACCGAATCAGAACGCAGATTTCGGTGCCACTTAAATGCCTAAGCGATCGATTGAAATATTTGTCCTGGTTCTCCGAAATGGACGTAATAAGCATGGGCATCGCTAGGCCATTTTTAGCGGGGCTATAGCAATTAGCTCCCTATAGCAAATCGGTCCCCTTTAAATTTCATATGAAAACGGCGGCAGATTTCGTCTCCTCCCCATCTTTCAGCGAGCTCTTCAATCCACAGACCGCGGCGGTGCAGCGCGAGCGGACTCAAACAGAAACAGAAGACACAAGGTGTGTGTTTATCGATAGATTGTTATAATATCTGTATCTGTGCAGTCCTTCGTCATAAATACAGTTTACAAAAGGTCACGAGGGAGCAATCGGTTTCCAGTCTACTGTAAAGTTTTCGCTGCGTTCACCCATCATCACACCACAGCTGTTTCCTCCAGAGAAAAATCTAGCCCTTAACACATACTTTATAAAACGATCATGTTGCTATTTTCATTTGAAAATGTAATATTTAAAATAAAACATGTTACAGAGTATGTGGCATACCATACAGTCATTCACAGATCTGATTATAGACAGTGGCAGACAGCACTCAGTCAATTTACTAGTTTTAACTAAATATCAGAGTGATTGACAGAGATACAGTAGAAACATTATGTGTGGTTTTGTATTAAATACTGTTTTGTATTAAATAAAGACCCAGATCGTGAAATACATTTATTAGCCTTAGAGTAAGGGAAGCACAACTCAGCAAATGAGAGCATCCGAGGAGCATGTGAATGCAATGTATATTTATTTTAAATATTTTTAATGTTCTTTAATGTTATCCATCGGTTTTTTTTTTTTTTAAGTATTGGTTCAGGCACTGGTACCGTTTTAAAAGTATCGATTTGGCACCATTATCGTAAAAAACCCAATCGATACCCAACCCTATCCACTGGTACAATAGAGAATGACATGTAAAAATGAGCACATGAAATGGAGTACAGCACCCCAGGGAGATCCTGTTAGGACAGGAAGGAGTAACTTAATTAAGATTGACTAGCTTTAACAAATTGCAAAATGGGCTTGCTCTTGACCCTGGGGGACATTTCTGCCAGTCTGAGTAAACGTTCTCATTACGAATATTAAGAATAACGGATTTCACAATCACAACAGACTCACATCTGATGGGTACATTATGATTGTCAAGAGAGCGATATGAACTAACAGAGCAGTGGATGAAAAATATATTAGCCAGGAGTAAACAAAGAAAATGTATATAGGATCTTAAATCTAAAATGTCAACACAACACAGTTTAAAAGACAAGGATTTTATAGCAGATGAAGAACAGAGGAGAAACAGCTGATACCACAATGCCTCAGTTACCACATGACAAATATGACCAATGGCAAATTTAGAAGACAACTGCACCATCCCATAAAAACACATCAGCATTCAAAGCAAAGATTTAAATTTTAGGCATAACAGCAAACCAACAATGCATTGTGACAAAAACCTATTCAAAATACACTTACAATCCAACTCTAAAAAAAGTACAGATTAAAATAATAAAAATATAAACTTAATTAAAAATGAACTATTATTTACTATTTTGTTAATATGCATGTGTGATGTGTTCACAGTAAAAAAAATAAAAATACAGAATTCTGTAAAAACAGTAACACAATTCTCAGTTCTGAGAAAATTCTGAGAAAAAAAGACAGAGCTGCGACATATAATCCCAGAATGTAAACTCAAAAATAAAAATAAAACATAAAAGCACAATTATAAAGGCATGTCAAAACTTCTCCAGGGCCCCAAAAACCACCTCAGACCATAGATGGTTAACTTGTTAACATAGATGGTTATACATACTTGTTAACAAGTTAACCCTCTGAAGTCCGAGGTGGTTTTGGGGCCCTGAAGAAGTTTCCGAGTATGTATCTCATAATTATTTTTTTTCTGAGAATAGTGAGAAACAATGTCCGAATTGTGAGAGATACACTCATAATTGTGAAAGAAACTCACAATTAAAAAAAAATAAAAAAAACAGTTTTCCTAGTTGAGGTCTCACAATTCTGACTTTTTATCTCACAATTTTTTTGTTTTTTGTTTCTGTCAGAATTTCCATAAATCAAAGTCAGAATTGTGAGATGTAAACTCAATCGTAAGGAAAAAACAACTGCAATTATATAATATATATATATTAGTGCTGGGCAACGATTAATCGCATCCAAAGTTTTTATGTACATAATGTGTGTTTGTGTACTGTGTATATGTATTATGTATATATAAAGACACACACATACAGGATATATTTAGAAAATGGTTACATGCATTTACATTCATATAATTTATATTATACATATATTTAATATATAAACATCCTCTTTTTCTTAAATATATACATGCATGTGTGTGTATTTATGTATACATAATATATGTGTGTACTGTTTATATTTATTATGTGCATAAATGTTTTATTTTGGATGTGATTAATCACAATTAATCGTTGACCAGCCTTAATATATATACATTTTTATTTTATCTTACAGTACCCCGTCTTTAGCTCAGCAACTTCACATAAGTATAAAAATCCCAAATCAGTCACATATGAAGTCCAGTTAGGATGCCGCTATAGTCCACTGTATCAATTTCCTCTCAGTTAAATGCAGCATGCATCTATCACATTACAAAGCTGGAAGTGGATACGGCATGTGCCTATGATCAAACAAATTTAATCTTCTGCATGAGTGCCTGTTTTATCGAGACAGAAGAGAAAATAGGCTTCATATGACATTCAGTTTATAGAATCTCTTTTTTGAAAAAATAGACAAAGGGGGGAGGACAGTTTTTGGATAGGATGCTGAGCGGACTGTGACTAATTCAGTGGTGGTTTCGGACCGGACTGGCTGCGGGAGATATAGAGAGTCTGGTTCAGAGCCAGACTACAGCAGCCAATATCATCTTTACAATGCTGTATGCATAATGTACACAAAGGGGTGATGCTGTTGATTTAGGATGTCACACAACAGAATGAGGGCTCTTTTCTGGAAATACAAATCAAAGCACACCAAGGCCACAAAAAAAACACTGCTGATATACTCAGAAATAGTTGCATTCACAGAACCTTTAAATTAAAACCTCCAACAAATGCATGTGTCCATTCACATATGTAGCTTACACAGAAACAGCCCCCTCAAATGCATGCAATAAAACACACAAATATATACTCTTTATGATATATTTTGTAACTTTAATGCACAAAAAATTCGAAAAATTGAATGCCACTTTGAACTTATGGATTTATACACACACACACACACACACACACACACACAACCATTTGGGGTCACAGTATATAAAAAATGCTAAATTCAATATACACAGGTAAAACACCTGTAAAAATAAATAAATAAATATAGAAAATGATGTCATATTAATACAGTACATATTAATAAAGTGTCATATTAATAGTAAGACTGTAAGACTTTTTTTCCCAGCAAAGATGCATTAAATTGATTTTTAAAATGACAGTAAAGACATTTATAATGTAACAAAAGATTTCCATTTTAAAGAAATACAGTTTTTTTTTTTAAACGTTCTATTCCTCGGAGACCCTGAAGAAAATGTATCACGGTTTCCACAAAAATATGAAGCAGCACATCTATTTTCAACATGGATAATAATAAATGTGCCTTGAGTACCAAATCAGCATATTAGAATGATTTCTGAAGGATCATGTGATGTTACCAGTCTTCTCTTGGCTTATATCGAAATTCTCCGACATTTTTCTTTACAAATCCTCGGTTTGTACTTTTAATTCGTGATCCGGCGTTTTGTTTTGTTCTCTCTCCGCGTTCGTCACTAATTGCACAACGCCGACGTCCTGTGTCATCCGCCGGAATGCCTTCCGCGTACCACAGTTAGATGAAGTGAGAGAGAAATGTTTAGTACGTTTGAAATATGGATTTTTTCTTACAAAAACGCATGGATTCACTATATGAGGCCTTTATTCATGCCCCGGAGCCATGTGAGGCACGTTTTATTATGGATGCGCACGCTTTATTTGATGTGTTTTGGACTGTTGAACAAAAACACCCACCCACTGCAATGATAATGCTTGGAATAGCCAGGACAATTTTAAATATAACTCCGATTCGATTAGTCTAAAAGAAGGAAGTCATATACACCTAGGATGCTTCGAGGGTGAGTAAATCACAGGCTAATTTTCATTTTTGGGTGAACTATACCCTTTAAGACTTTCTGCATTGTGACATTCTCATTACCATATCATATTCAGATAATTTACTTTGTTTTTTGTTTTGTCGTTTTATTAAATTATTTAAAGGCAGTACAAAAAAACTAAATTAATAAACAAATAAATAGCTTTTTTAGATGATGTAATCGGATTTTAGGTTTGAAGCAGGAAAAATGCTATATTATTATTTAATTATAATATATTATCGTATATTAAATATTGCTATAATATTATTTATTCATACATAATACAGAAATTTTGAATATATTTATAAAAAGTTATAAAATATTTCAGATTACAGGGAGGAAAAATTGCTGTTATATTTATGTTGTTATATTTCTCTCTCTCTCAACTTTCCACTTGTTTTGCAGTGCAGATGAACAATTTATCTATCATTTATCTATCACTTACACGGCATATAAATTACTCCGACAGCGACCAAAAAAACTGCACCAGCAGATGGAGTATTACAGAACCATGCTGCAGTGCAGGAAGATACACGCATTTCCACAAGTACTGATACTGAACACAATAATATCATTATCAACGCAATTTAGCCCAATTGTTGGTTTAATTGAAATCGACCAACCTTTGTTGGAGGTAAAGACATGAGGTAAAGAATGTGAACAGCCTTTAATTTCCATCCGTTAAGCTTGCTCAGCACGCTGTGGAAAAAAACGGTGAGTGCATGTGCTTAATCAAATTTGATTTTGCATGTGTGTGTGCGCACCCTAGAGCGGATTTATAATATATATACAGTGGGGCAAATAAGTATTTGATACACTGCTGATTTTTCAAGTTTTCCCACTTATATATATATATATATATATATATATATGTATATATATGGAGAGAGAGAGAGAGAGGGATAGAGAGAGAGAGATTTATAGAGATATATCTATAGACAGACAGACAGACAGACAGACAGACAGATAGATAGAGAACCACGAACCAGTGTTACACTCAGTCCCATATAGGCAATTCACTCCTGAAAATGAATAACTCCTGAGAGATTAATTTTTGCATTTTAACTCTCTCTCATAACAATGTCAGTACAGGAATGTTGAGGAACACCCTATATAGGCAGCTTCTACTGGTCCATATTTTCAGCTCAGTTTACTGTATATTATACTGAGAATAATATTAAACCCAAGCAATATCACTATCTGCACATTAATACAACTCTGAACCAGTTTGTACATATTACAAATAGATGCAAACCTCAACATCACATCAGTGACTGATGAAATCAATTACTCTTTCACTTCCTCCTATTGATCCTGAAGCCATTCAGAGGATTGAACAGTCTACAAATGAAGACACATGGCTAGCGTCTGACTAATTAAAAGAAATTTCTCATTCAAAGACTCCAGATTTAATCTAAGAAGTGCTGCTGTGAAAACTTAATAAAAATACAAGACATTAAGCACAGGGACATATGCATGAGTATGAAGATGTTATACTATTAATATTTATATTTTTATTTAACTTGTTTTAGTATGTAAACTGTTGATTTCTCAATATTTTATACACTAGATGAAAAGCAACATTACAATACATAGTTATTTTTTTCTGCACTTTCAATCTACATTCTTTAATTGTTGTTTGACTGAAATGTTTCCTCTGATCGAAATAAAAATCATTATTTCAAGGCCATTCTTTTTTTTTAATTCAGTTAATTGAAATAAAGCTGAAATAAAATATACATATTACAAAAAAGTCAAATGAAAAGGTTATGCTTGCAACTTACTAAAATAAAATAAAGTGTAAGTTTAAAGTTTACAGCACTACATTTACTGAAACTGAAATTAAAAAAGCTAAATGGAAATATTTAAAGAAAAACAAAAAATAATGAAAATAAAAGCATAACAAAATTACTAAAACTTAAAGTATTAAAAATATAAAAATTAGCTCATTTGAAATATTAATAAATAATATAATAGTATATAAAGCAAATAAATCAATACTGAGATAAATGCTGAATATTATCAACAGATTTAAAAATACTGTAATATACGTACTGTTATATAATATGCATAATACAATTTATGAGATTATTATATCACTCATTTTACACATTTATTCAAAATTTAAAAAAAAAGTGAAAAAAGCCTCCATTATTCTGAAACACTAACTGAAGATTGAAAAATATTGTAATATACGTACTGTTATATAATATGCATAATATAATTTATGAGATTATTATATCACTCATTTTACACAACATTTATTCAAAATGAAAAAAAAAGTGGAAAAAGCCTCCATTATTCTGAAACATTGACTGAAGATTGAAAAATATTGTAATATACATACTGTTATATAATATGCATAATACAATTTATGAGATTATTATATCACTCATTTTACACAACATTTTTTAAAAATAAAAAAAAAAAAAAAAAAAAGTGGAAAAAGCCTCCATTATTCTGAAACATTGACTGAAGATTGAAAAATATTGTAATATACGTATTATATAATATGCATAATACAATTTATGAGATTATTATATCACTCATTTTACACAACATTTGTTCAAAATTCACAAAAAAAAAAAAATTTGGAAAAAAGCCTCCATTATTCTGAAACGCATCATTCCTAAAGGGCATGGATATCATAAGCCAATGCCGATTATCCCAAAATGGCTTACTATGAGGCAAAACATCATTTTATCACTTCTGAACACTCTCAGATTGAGGCAGAGGGAGAAAAGAAAATAGGAGGAGGGGGAGCAGGATTAGCCAAAGTATCCTGGGCCGCACCGGCCCCACAATGAAGCTTTAATTGGACTCCTTTTGTCTCGAAATTGAACATTTCTGTGTGGGCCTTTAAGAACCTGCACAAAGGAGGGGAAAGGGAGGGAAAGAAAAGGCAAAAGAAGAGGAAAACGGGGAAAAAGATCCTCTTGAACTCTCTTCGCTCAGGATATTTGGTAGCAGTGTCTTATCAAAGCTCTGAGATGACTCATGGGGCCTCTTCCTCCACCTGAACACTGCTTATTTAAACCCGTTATTGAATGGAAGCTGTGTGGGAACGCAAGCATATACAGCCTAACAGAGACTCTTCCTCACCGAGGAACCTTCAGCTATGCCAGGCAGCGTTTTTGCATTATTAAGAGCAAACGGAATCAAACGGGTGCAAAATGATTCCCAAAAGAACTATTTTCTTAATGGATCAGTTAAAACTTGTCTTAAAAAGACATCTAGTCCACTTACTAACTGATGTTTAAGACAACATGTAAATAAAGACACTGTCTAAAATAAAATTAAATACACATTTTAAAATAACATTCTAATAAATATAGTATGACATTAAAATTAAAAAAAATCTGCAAAACAAACTAATTAATCAATTAGTAGTAATTAATACATTTTTAAAAAATAAATTAAAAAAATCAATTCCACAATTCTAAAATACTATTATAATAATAAAGCACGTAATTATGACCTAGATAGATAGACATCCTGGTCTTTATTTCTAATGGAGGGTGTTTATAATCATCTCCTGAGGATTTCCACACAGTGACAATGCTTGAACAAGAGGGGCATAACGGGGTCACGACAACTTGACCCCCAGACTGCCATGTAATCATTTACACGTTTAATGAAGGTTGTGCTTGCACATCCTCTCCATTAAGAAAAAGAGAATGAAGCAATGAAAAGTCATAAAGGGTCTCAGGCAGTAAGCTGCTCTCATCCCTCATTTAAACACAGTCCACTGTTAAGAGAGGTCTGGCTGCTCCTCCTGGGAATCTGTGAGGTGTCAGAAGATGCTGATCATTCCTTGTACAATATTGCGTTTAGGTGCAAACAGACCAAACTTTTAGCAATCATGCACAATGATGTAACTGACTGATATGTTCAGCTATTTTACATCACAAACATAATAAAATAAATAAGAAAAATACTTTGGCTATTAGCTGCATTTTTGTTGTTATAACATAACACAGGCTAGAGAAGCTAAATATATCATTACCACAATGGTTATCAGCCTATATTAATCATACAGGTCAATAATGGATATTTAATTGGGCACACTTATTTCTGCCTATTTTTACATATCGATCATTTTTGCTGCCATCTAGCACTCTTTTAAAATGTATTTTTAATAATTGCGACTTTCTCACAATTAGGAAAAAAAAATGTATTCTATGGCAGAATCAAAAGGACAGAATTGCAACTCATAAATGATTTTTGTACGATTTTTTCCCTCTCTCTCACACTCTCATATCTCACAATTCGGAGATTATATCTAACAATTCAGAAATGCAAGGGGGAAAAAAACAAAAAAAAAAAGGTAAAATTAGCAACTTTCACATTTGTTATCCCATTGCGGAAATGGGCTTCTATACATAATACTGTTAAATCAAATTTTTTTAGCAAATCACTAAATTAATATCCATCTTTCATACTTTCAATGATAATGTTGTGATGCCTAAACTCTTCTTTTCATATTTTCGGTGCTTTATATTTTGATTTTTTAAACAAAACTGTAACGTTTATTATTATTTATTAGCTCTAAAAAGGGG
>NW_015505400.1:215072-218684 GCF_001515645.1 Sinocyclocheilus grahami | reverse complement strand
ACAGTCCAACACTCCAGCATGATCCTACGCAGACGCTACAAAACAATAAATAGTTTAAAGTTCAATATTTATTTATTTATTAAAGTTAATAAATAAACCAAAGATTGGAGTATGTTTTACAAGAAAATACTATTTTAGATGTTCTAATTCAATTTAATTGAATTTTTTGTAACATTTACTAGCAATTTCTAATTGAAATTTGTTTCTACAACAAAATGTTGCATTGTAAATGAATCTTACATCAGAATTTTAACAGAGTAAACTTAGAATGCAGAAATCTAAGCAGAATATTTGAAGATCATTAATAGAGTGAAACACATTTCCTGCACTGCTGTGAGATGTGTGTTTGTTCTATAGTGCATTCTGGTTCCACTGTATTCATAATTGCTGTGTCTCTCCACACTGATGAATGGCCGAGGGGCAAGTACGCCTGCCAGGGGAGCATTTTATGTAAGAGATAGCTAATCCTATTACTCTCCTAGCTGGAACATAGCAGCGTGCCGCACTGAGAGTTTTGGCCCGTGACTGCAGTGTTCAAGCGAGAGAGGGAGGGAAGAGCCCGTCCCACCGTAACCTCCATGGATGACTCTGAATCACTCACACAAATATCATCAATGTTATTCTATGAGGAAGGAATACTGTGTCTGTGTGCATTCAAGAGAAAGACTGTGAAGAATATAAAGATCTACTGCCTGACGTTAAAGATAATAATCATAAGAATACTCTACAGTATGAATTAATCAAATAACCAGAGTCTGAAACAAATAAAGGATATCTAAGATGATAAACAGGGGGGGAAAAAATCTTTGTAATCTATATTCATGTTGGTAATAGAAGAAAAAAAATCAATTTTCAGCAAAATTCAGATTTAATGATTTAATTTTCGATCACCTAATAAAAAATCAAATATTGTCCTTACACCTTTAAAAAAAAATACATATACATTTTTTTAATGAAATTTGAATCATGATTAACATTGTTTTGGGGGGATTTTGACATTACAAAACTATGACTAACCTTGCCATGATATGATATGATATATGATATGATGTGATATATGATATTATAAACAATTTCAAAAGCATGTAAACATATAAAAATATATATTATTATAGAAATATATATAAAAAGAGCATTTAATGGGATCAGTAATTCTTGTCAATTTTAATTACATCCCATCGACTTAAAACTTTGTTTTCGGCCCTCCTAACCATTTTCTAACCTTTTAATAAAATGTTTTCAGTCTCTTGTCAGTTACACCACCACGACATTTTCACATGTTCATCATTCAGCATTTTATGCATAATTTAACACATCCAAACACAAAAAAAGAGCATTGCGTCACTGACCCAAAAATACCACATGTCAATTCTCACTAAAGGCTCGCAACAGAGGAAACTGAAGTCGTACCATCACTTGCATACGAGCAATTTGAAAGGTCACTGTTTTGGCCAGCTACTCAGCAATACCGTCCAATGAATGTGTAAAAGAGGCTGTAATTTTACTCCACAGTCTGTGTCCATAAACCCGTCACTAAGAGGCAGAACCTCCAGCGGGACCCGACCTGGAGACATGCCTTACTTGTGCAGACACGCTTCACTAGTGAGCTCCTATAGTGTGAAGTGCACATAAACACCATCCTGAGGGTTAAATGGACTCTCTGAATGACCTGCAGGCACTGTGACCAGGAATTCGAGACATTCACAACACAAAGCCATCAAAACAGTTGTGCCGAAGCTGTGCACAGCACCGTCAAAGTCCTCCGGCTTTTCATGGATCTGTCATCTGACACTTTGTTATGGTCTGTGCTTCTAACCTTTGCTGGTGAACTCTTGTGCATCGGCAGCTTATTTCCTCGGACCAACATGACTGGTGGCAACAACTGATGTTAATGGACAAAGTAGACAATGTGGGGAAGAGTGCTAATGACAGAACTGTCATTTTACGTTCCTTCCCCCTAATGTTATAGCATTTCGTTAGTCTTTCAAACTGAGCAGCAATTACGATGTATAGAACTGGAAAAACAGCAATTTTAGGACTAACCTACAAATTATCCACCAAACTACAGTAATAATCAAATACGACTATATAACTAAAGAGAATTTAGCACTTAGTAATGCAAGACTCTACAAAGCTCATTGATCTTCATTATGTTTGCCAACTGTATGACAATGGAATTATTTGCCTCTTAAAGGAATAGTTCACCCAAAAATAAAAAAGTTGTTGAAAATGTACTCACCCTCAGGCCATCCAAGACGTAGATGAGTTTGTCTTTTCATCAGAACAGATTTTCTTTCATCAGAGTAATTTATTAGTACATTACTTGCTCACCAATGGATCCTCTGCAGTGAATGGGTGCCGTCAATATAAGAGTAAGAACTGCTGATAAATACATCACAATAATCCACAAGTAATAGTAATAATCCAAAAACTGTGTGTTTGTAATAAACAAATCCATCTTTAAGATGTTTTTTTTTTTTACTTCAAATGTCACTTCCAGCTAAAATAGGAGCTAAAAAGACGTAGATGAGTCTGTCTTTTCATCAGAGCAGATTTTCTTTCATCAGAGTAATTCATTAGTACATTACTTGCTCACCAATGGATCCTCTGCAGTGAATGGGTGCCGTCAATATAAGAGTAAGAACTGCTGATAAATACATCACAATAATCCACAAGTAATAGTAATAATCCAAAAACTGTGTGTTTGTAATAAACAAATCCATCTTTAAGATGTTTTTTTTTTTTACTTCAAATGTCACTTCCAGCTAAAATAGGAGCTAAAATGATCCATAATATTGCTTTCTCCATTGAAAAAAATTATCTCGTCTGAATCAGGAGAAAAATATGAACAGATCAAGCACTGCTTACAAGTGAAAACAGTCCAAACTAGTTCCAAACAAACATGTGGGTGGATTTTGATGTGAGAGGACAACAGAGGATGAACTTTTTCACTGCAGGAAACATTATTATGGATTATGAACTCAATAGATCTCGTCTGAATCAGGAGAAAAATATGAACAGATCAAGCACTGCTTACAAGTGAAAACAGTCCAAACTAGTTCCAAACAAACATGTGGGTGGACAACAGAGGATGAACTTTTTCACTGCAGGAAACATTATTATGGATTATGAACTCAATATATTGACCAAAAGGGATGGTTTCAAGTTAAAACGCCTTAATAACGGATTTGTTTCTTACAAACACACAGCTTTTCACTTCACCAGATGTTAACTGATGGACTGGAGTGGCGTGGATTACTTGGATTAGTGTGATGTTTTTATCAGCTGCATCTGACGGCACCCATTCACAGCAGAGGATCCATTGGTGAACAAGTGACACTAAATTTCTCCAAATCTGTTCAGATGAAGAAACAAAATGACTCTACATCTTGGACTGAGGGTGAACAAATTTTAATTTTTGGGTAGACTATTCCTTTTAAAATAATTATAAAAAACCTTTTTGTTCAAGCTCCTTTTTTAGTATGGTTATAAGCTAAATTTCTCCAAATCTGTTCAGATGAAGAAACAAAATGACTCTACATCTTGGACTGAGGGTGAACAAATTTAAATTTTTGGGTAGACTATTCCTTTTAAAATAATTATAAAAAACCT
>NW_015505400.1:213265-214797 GCF_001515645.1 Sinocyclocheilus grahami | reverse complement strand
GCAATCTACACAAAAAGTTTTACATGATCATTTTTTGATACATGACCTAGAAACATAAAATATGGTACAGAATATAAGATATTTCTTGTCTTCATTTTTTCGATCCCCAAAATTTTATTTCCAGGTTTAAAAAATAAATAAATACAATTTTCCTAAAAAACAAATCCAGATTTTTCCATATGGTTTCAGACTTTTAAACCCCTCTGTATAGTATATTACGTATGATAACCTCAAGTAAATGTCTTTTTTCCACTTTCGGAAATCATTTTTCACTAGTATTACGTCTGCAATGCTCCATGCCGCCTAAGCAGAAAGTTAGAGAGGTCAACAAGCAACTCACCGTCCAGAGGGACATCACGCGGCCTTCTGTGACAATTATCCCGTCAGTCTAAGAAGAACCTCAAGTTCAACCTCACTTTTATCATACAGAAGAGCTGAATTCATGCATTTACACTCATGGTCCTGCATATATGTGTATCCCAGCCCTCCTCAGCAGCACACACTGAGAACAAGAGCCTGGATGTCTGGCCTTTGTTCTGACATATTTCCTGAGCTGCATTGTTAGCCATGGAAAGGAAACACATGCATACTCGCACACACTTTTCTGCAAGATTCTCCCGGGGGGATGCGATCATCGGACAGCATGTGGAGTACTAGGAGCCCAACATTGTTTTTCTTTCCTTCACGCTTTTTCAGAGGTCAAAGTTTAACCGGTGCCTTGCACAGAGCTACAGTTAAAGAGAAGACTCTTAACATTCATGTTGATCATTGACAGAAGTTTCCACGCCGTCTGACCGGACCGCCAAAACCCCTCTGGCTCTGACATGACATGATTAGAATAGGAGGCCTTATTTACAAGTTCTTCACAACAGTAACTAATGAGTGTGTTTGACTCATTGAGGTCAAAAGCCGAGGTGTGTAAAACATAATTAGCTGCTGTCACAACACAACACAATTCAATGAAAGTGAGGTACTCTCATCTCCATTTAACACATTTTACCATGTTTAAATTCATTCTGCAGATTTCCCCCCAAAATCAGTGCAGAAATCCAGAATCTGGATCTGATGCATAGAGAAGGAAAATTAAATGTGCAGCTACGTATTAACAAGCACCATTAAATATAAAGGATGATTTCAATAAAATTAAATTAAATTTTTTTTAAGTAACAAAATTATTAATTAAAAACTACTGCATTTTAATTTCCTCAAATTTAATGAAAAATATTTTATAAACTGCATTTAAGTCTGTTAACATTAACATTTTAACTTGTGATATCAGTAAATTATGTTTTACATAAAATAACTTTAAAGTTAAAGTTGTTTAAAAAAACAATGATAATGTATTTAGTAATAAAATAGAAGAAATTGTATATATTTATATATATATACACACACACGTGTAATAATAATTAAAAAAATATTAATTCTTAAATGCATAAATAAATAAAAATAAATAACCTGCTCTGCTCTACTTGGCAGCAATAATGTATAATGTATAATATATATATATATATATATATATATATATATAT
>NW_015505400.1:212026-213214 GCF_001515645.1 Sinocyclocheilus grahami | reverse complement strand
ATATATATATATATATATATATATATATATATATATACGCAAAAATATAATAAAAAAAAAATATATATATATATATATTAATTCTTAAATAAATAAATACAAATAAAAATGAATAAATAACCTGCTCTGCTCTACTTTGCACCTGTATTAGTGCACCCCTAGTGGTCAGGACAGGAAAGTACAGTATTTTCCAATATGTAAGCGCTGCTGTACAGTAGACAAGCCTAAGTCTTTCAAGACAACCCACTTAACACAGTGTCCCATGGTTACCAGGAAAGTACGTCTATAAATCTGTACCCAGGACACACAATGTCAAAAGGCTGGCCGGTGGGAGACGGTTCAGTTTGAGCAGAGTGAGTGCAGAGCTCGGACCTGCATGCATGAGCTCCTCGAACCTCCCTGCATGCGCCTCCACTGCCATCAGCAGAATTAGCACCGGGTAAATGTGTCAGGGTCGAGAGACGCTTGAAATCTAAAGGCCAGACGGGTCACAACCCCGTAAGCAGCAGCAGGGGACCTCTTTAATGAATGCCCTGACCACCTCAACATCACCTCCTGTTCAGTTCAGGCCTAAATTAAAGTGAATGCATAGCGTCTGGAGACAGAAAGACCGATAGAGGTGGGATATAAGGGACAGGCCGTTCTTTTCTATGCACCGACAGGCATTAAATAACACGTCTGTGGGCAGACTCGTCACAGGACATTCTGTGAACACGTCCTCCATTAAAGGAGGTAGATTTACTGTCCCCTTGAGCAGCGACCATGTTTTCATTTGGCGAAAGCTGCGTGACACGATGCCCCGAGGAGAGAACATCAAGCACCTGCCTCGACGAGTCAAATTCACACACACACACACACACACTCAGTATGTATCATTATGTTGGATTTGTCAAGCTAACATATTGTTATTGTACAAAGTTTGGATGGGTTTTTTAATTGCTAAAGCTTTCAAGCAACATCCACAAAATCTGCAGTCCTTCAAGTAGTTCAGATTATGGTTTGCCTGTCAAAAATCCCTCAAATGTCCGCAAACTAAATGTAATTATTCATTGTAGATTTCCCCCTCTGCTGCAACGGTTTCGTCTCAATCTCCATTCCACATATTCAAACTGGCCACCACACTCAGTTCTGACAGACACATGAACCGGTGGAATTTGCAGTCAATGGCATCAAACCTGGTTTGACACA
>NW_015505400.1:211480-211907 GCF_001515645.1 Sinocyclocheilus grahami | reverse complement strand
AAGTCAAAACAAACAAAAGGCACATTCTTAAAGTAGGCATTACATAAGTGTAAAATGCGAATATGATAGAATTTTTATTTTGGGTGAACTATTCCTTCAAAGGTGAAGGATGTAATTTATGCAACACCAAACAGAATTTAAAAGATGTGACATTTTAAACAGTCCTCTTGTTTTGTATTTCATTAGTAGTCATACTTAACTCACACCACTGATTGGGTCATTATTGTTATATTTGCTAAAACAAATAGATTGCAATTTCGTTTGGTACCGCTAGTGGCACAGAAATCACACACGTCATCTTTAAGTGAACTACAAAATGTGTCCGCATGTCTGACAGCACTTGAATTCAACAAAGTCCTGAGAAGGAGGGTATAAATAGAAACACTCTCTCAGAACAGACTGTTCCCAGTGCTGGTCAGCTGTAAAT
>NW_015505400.1:207860-208344 GCF_001515645.1 Sinocyclocheilus grahami | reverse complement strand
GACAGACAGACAGACAGACAGATAGAATAAAGTTTTGTGGCTAAATAAATAAATGCTCAGTATATTTTGTCAACCTTCTATAATAAAACATTTTGTGATTTCAAATAGTCACAAAATGTATATCACATTATGTTTATACATAAATGTGGACCGATAAATATAAAAAAATAAATGTGTTTATTTATTAAATTAGCCTAGTTATAATAATTTTAATAACAACAACATGATGTTTCAAGTCAAAAGGTCAATATTTTTTTCTGTATCACTCCTACAGTTGATCGACTATAATCCTATTAAATCAAACGATTATGCTTACATTTATTCATTTTGCAGGCGCTTTTATCCAAAGCGACTTACAATTGGGACTAACAAAGGTTAGTCCATATCTGTCAGCTACTGCCAACTGTACAACTGTGTACAGCTATAGTCTGTTGGCTATTTAAATAAAGAGAAGCCCTTCAATATGTCCCAGCTACACCCTTCA
>NW_015505400.1:204460-207776 GCF_001515645.1 Sinocyclocheilus grahami | reverse complement strand
AAACACGCATAAAAACACGCTGTGGGAAACACTGAGACAATTACAGTCTGCAATATCAGTCGACGGTAAACAGCAGCTTACGTGTGAAGAACATGTAACCGCAGCATTAATATGTATTGGTCTGTGAATGGGGAAGCAGATGAATAAGGCTCGTCTTTTGAAGAAAGTGAGAGGCCAAACGAGTGACACTTGTAAATATTTGTTTGTATTCAGGATATTGGGCCTGTGATGACTTAGCTTTGTGCCGGTTTGTTTAGCGAGGGGCTGGTTTGGCTGTGAAGCTGCCGTGTCGTGTTAGCGGTGAGATGGAGAAGGAGGGGTCCGCTGACGGAGGCCAGGCCCTAGAGCGTGTGAACTCTTTAGAGGATTAGATATTTCGGCCCCTCCTGTGGAGATCTGTGTGAGCAATTACCATCCCACGGTCACCGAGGACCAGACAAGAACCAAAAATTCAGACTGTGGTGGTCCATGGCCAATAACAAAAATTATGTAAAGGAATGACAATGTCAGTCAGGTAATACCTTGCAAATGATGATACTGATCAGTAGGCATGACAGCTTATTTGCACAAGTAATGTGTACCCTGTAAATACAGAGTAGGATGTGTACCAAACAAATCAAGATGAGGAAGAACTTGCTATTAAGGGATGTGAGACAAAGCAGAGATTAACTGTTATAGTTCCCAAGCAGCAAACTTGCTGCATTGATATACAATTCAATAAGCGTGTACATTTCAAATGTGGCTCATCCAATCAGATTTTAGAATCGGATCAGGTTTATAACATTAGTTTTACAGTTCTTGAAGTTACATAATGTAAAGCTATTTTGCACTGATGCCACATTTATTTAGTTATGAATAATGTGATCTTGGTGTGTAAAATAAAATATTATCTTATCTTATCTTATCTTATAAAGTAGTGGAGTAGAGTAGAGTAGAGTAGAATAGAATAAAAATACAATAAAATAAAATAATACAATACAATATAATAATATAATAAAATAAAAATTAAATAAATAAAAATTAAATAAAATGTATTGAATGATAATGTGTAGTAATAATAAAATAATAATTTATTTAAAATATAATAATAATAATTATTATTATTATTAATTAAAATAATGACCCTTAATTAAATATTATATAATTATTTTAATAATAATAATAATAATAAATAATATATTAATTAATATTTAATGATAATATATTATAATAGAATTAACTGAATATTAATAATAATAGTAATAATAATAATTTATTATTAGTGCTGAATATTATTATTATTATTATTAAATGGTCATCAAATAATAAAATCATATAAATAAATAATATATTAAATACTTGAATGATTATCTAAAATTAGAATTATATTATTATTATTAAAATAAAATAATTGTTAATTGTATAATATTATATAACTATATATTATATGGCAATTAATTATATGTTAATTGATTAAATAATATGTTAACTAAATAATACAATGTTATTATACATCAGTATATTTTAATATATTATTTACTAAAATATATCGATATGTATTTGTATATTTATTAGTAGATGTATTAGTGTGTGTACCATGATATATGACTTGTCATTCCACGCAATCCAATGGAATGCAATCGGTTCAATGGAATCACTCACACTGGCTCTGAATCTTGACCATTACAATGGTGACTGTACTTTGTTTTAACAATACCTCCACCTTGTGTTCCCAGTGTGAATTGTCAGATCAAAAGCACCTCAGTGTGAAGGTCCTGAAAAACAACTAAAATCTGCACACACAGAAATCAGTGCAGACAAAGTGAAACGACTAATCCGCTTGGAATTAAACACCTGTTCATCTATACTGATGAACAGCATGAGACGCATTCTGTTTGCATTATGATGTAATAATGAGGCGGAGTTCATGCTTACGGGTCTGTGTTGTTGAATGTGTGGTCAGACTGCAGTGTGGAGGAGCAGTGAGTGACTCATTCTGCCTGTTCTCATTCACTGATCACACAACAAAAACATATAATCATCAGCTTTCACCGCCTGCTTCTCAGTCACTCCTCACCTCAGCGTCATCAGCTACTGTCTGGCAGACACACACACACACACACACACACACACACACAGGATGCTGTTTTTAGCCTTGTTACTGCTTTGGATGGAACAGCAGTGAGGTTCGCCACAGCTTGTTAATGCCTGACTGTTAATGCTTCTGGTTGACAGGCATAATTCATGGATCATTCCTGTTATGCAGTACCTGTTGAGCTCTAAATACTAAGACGTATAACTATAACGCAATTGCCTGAAAATCAACAAAATGGAAATAAAAAGTTAATGTTTGTCATTGCCCAGAGAGGGGTTAACATTCAGCTTACATGAGGATTTTAATAAGTTTGTTTTCTTAATTTTCTGAAATTACTGATTAGCCTACTGTAATTTTTATTTATTAAAGTAAACCAAACTAACTAACTAATACCATGAAACATCTCAGAAATAATCAAGCCTATTTCTAATACTCGCAAAGAACTGCTTTTGTTGATTCATTTGAAATTTTGATTAGATTAGACCTTCATTAAGGTTCTGTGTCATTATCAATACAAAATGTAATTGCAAAAATTATGACAGCTCGCAAATTCAGTGTTGTTATTGTTACCTACAAATAAAATTATAAAAACATTTTCAGAAATTAAAATTTAGCTGAAATAGTTATAAATGGATGAAAAATTTAAATGAACAGAAATTTCTAGTAGTGACTAAAACTGAACTAAAGATAAATTGAAGTTAAATAGAAATATAAACAAACAAACAAACAAATAAACAAATAAAGCACTCGCTAGTACTAAAACTCAAATAAAAAAAATTTAAAAATAAAAGTTAATGTAAATATTAATAAATACTAGAGAAGTAAATAAATAATGGTACTGTTTAAAGTTTGAAATTCCCATCTTTCATTGTTTGGGTAATAATAGCCACCATTCACCATTAAGAAATAGAAAAACATTTAATAAACTATGAGAAATAAAATACTACAAGTTAATGACAACATCCACTCAGTAGTGATATGATTTAAAGGGGTCATATGATGCTTTTTTAAAGATCATTATTTTGTGTATTTGGTGTAACAGAATATGTTGCGAACAGATAATAGTCAACACTGATAGTGCTTGTCAGCAGATCCCACCTTCATCACTAGGCTGAACGATTTTGGAAAATAATCTAATTGTGATTTTTTTTTTTTACCAATATTACGATTGCGATTTAATTAGCAATTATTTTTTAAAGCTCTTTATGTTCTGTATTATTCAACAAAGACAAGCTATCAATC
>NW_015505400.1:195310-197847 GCF_001515645.1 Sinocyclocheilus grahami | reverse complement strand
GCCACGAGACTGGTCATTTGATTGCCGTATGTCCCGTTTTGAAAAAGAAAAATAAGCTTAAACAAACGAAAAGTGTTGGCTTTGTTCGAACGGTGGGTACGGAATCATACGAAATTGATTCTGTTTTTGAACCTTTTATTGCTCAAGGTATGATTTCGATAAGTGGTTTGGAGGAGGATCAGGTCCCTGTTACCTGGCTGCGTGATACAGGAACTGCTCAGTCCTTCATTTTAGAAAGTGCTTTGCCATTCTCGAAGGAAACGTATTGTGGCTCAGATGTTTTAGTGCAGGGAATTGAGATGGGAGTTGTGAAGGCTCCCTTGCATAAGTTGCATATTCGTTCCGATTTGATAACTGGTTTCGTAAAAGTGGCTGTACGAACGCAGTTACCTGTGAAGGGAGTTATAATGATTGTTGGAAATGATTTGGCAGGTGGAAAAGTACTTCCTCTCCCTGAAGTCATTGAGAATCTGTTTAGTGTATTTTCTGCTTTAAGTAAAGATGCAGAAGATTTAACTGTGTTCCCTGCATGTGTGATTACTCGAGCCCAGTCACGAAAATTTCCCGATGTAGTTGATCTTTCCGACAGTTTCTTTGTGGATAAAGATGATTCTGACCCGGTTTCGCTGCAGCCTGAGGTGTACGTGTCTATGTCGCTGTTCCCTGTCGGTGGTGCTGATGCTGATTCTGCTGATCCGTTACTGCCTATTGATCGTGCAACGTTTGCTATCGAGCAAAAACAAGATTCGTCGCTAGCGTGTTGCCGAGATTCTGTGGTCATAAACGAGGATGTTGTGAGTAAACCAATTGGTTATTTTTATGAAGACGGAATTTTAATGCGAAAATGGACACCTTCGACATCAGATAATTCAGGCTGGGACACGCTTTATCAGGTGGTAGTCCCTAAGAGGTTTCGTGAACAAGTGCTGAGTGTTGCGCATGATAATGTTGCTGGTCATATGGGCGTCACTAAAACACTTTATCGTGTAATGCGTCATTTCTTTTGGCCTGGAATAAAATCTGATGTTACGAAGTATAGCGTGTTGCCGAGATTCTGTGGTCATAAACGAGGATGTTGTGAGTAAACCAATTGGTTATTTTTATGAAGACGGAATTTTAATGCGAAAATGGACACCTTCGACATCAGATAATTCAGGCTGAGACACGCTTTATCAGGTGGTAGAAATCAGGCCATACTTATCTGCTTACGCTTATGTGCGCAGCAACTCGCTACCCTGAGGCAATACCACTTCGTTCACTTAGAGCTAAGGCTATTGTGAAAGCCCTCACACTTTTCTTTTCTACTTTTGGACTCCCAAGGGTCGTTCAAACGGATCAGGGAACAAATTTTATGTCCCGTTTGTTCAATCAGATTTAATCTCATTTGCATATTCAGCACGTTGTTTCAAGTGCTTACCATCCTGAATCCCAGGGAGCCCTGGAAAGATTCCATCAAACGTTGAAATCTATGTTGAAGACTTATTGCACTGAGTCTGAAAAGGAATGGGACGATGGGTTGCCTTTGCTTTTATTTGCCCTCCGAGAAACTGTTCAGGAGTCCATGTGGGTTCGGCTCAGTTCGTAACGAAATTAGATCTTTTAAAGGGTTACTGGCAAGTTCCCTTAACAGAACGAGCAGCCGAGATCTCTGCATTTGTCACTCCCAATAACTTCCTCAATTATACAGTGATGGCTTTCGGACTTCGGAACGCTCCAGCAACTTTTCAACATCTAATGAACACCATATTAGGCGATGTTGCCAACTGTAAGGCTTACTTGGACGATATTGTGGTGTTCTCGTCTACCTGGAGAGAGCATATGGACACATTATTTACGGTTTTCACACGTTTGCTTAATTCTTCCCTCACACTGAACTTGGCAAAATGTGAATTTGCCAAGGCAACTGTTACCTATTTAGGGAAACAAGTTGGACAAGGTCAAGTACGTCCTGTTGCCCAAAAAGTACGGGCAATTGTGGATTTTCCCGTGCCACAGACTAAGCGCGAACTTCGTCGCTTTTTAGGGATGTCGGGTTACTACAGAGCATTCTGCCGAAACTTCTCCGATGTGGTTTTACATCTAACAAATTTGCTTCGTTCCTCCCAGAAGTTTTTGTGGTCTGAGGAGTGCCAACATGCTTTTAAATCTGTCAAAGTTCTGTTATGTAGTGCCCCAGTCTTGTCTGCTCCGGATTATTTGCGTGGTTTTAAAATAGAAGTTGATGCCAGTGCCACCGGAGCTGGGGCTGTTCTTTTACAGGACGATGATGATGGTGTTGAGCATCCTGTAGCATATTTTTCAAAAAAGTTTTTACCATACCAGAAAAGCTATGGCACTATTGAGAAGGAGGCGCTAGCGCTGTTGTTGTCTTTGCAACATTTTGAAGTTTATGTGGGATCGAGTTCTATCCCTGTACTCGTTTTTACCGATCACAACCCGCTGATTTTTCTGTCACGAATGCGCAACGCAAATCAACGACTTATGCGTTGGTCCTTGTTTATTCAGGATTTTAATCTTGAAATTTGTTATAAAAAGGG
>NW_015505400.1:186437-194792 GCF_001515645.1 Sinocyclocheilus grahami | reverse complement strand
TCCGTCAACAGATCACCAACAGCGTTGTGGTTGCTGTACATGGTTCTTGCTATATCGGATTTATTGTTTTTATATTCTGAGAAAGTCCTGGGAGCGTAGGAGCGGTCTGCCCTTTGCTTTTACGATACCCGGCATTGTTATTTTTGTGGGTGCAGTTTTCTGTACTGATGCATGTGTGCAGGTATTGGCTGTTCATCAAGGAATGTGACTGGCGAATCCTGAAGCAGATGACTTTAAAAAGGGCGGTGCTACCAACCCAGGGGAGCTCACTCTGGCGTTTGCTTCCGTGGCGTGAGGAGCTCCGGATTCCGTCTCCGTCAACAGATCACCAACAGCGTTGTGGTTGCTGTACATGGTTCTTGCTATGTCTGATTTATTGTTTTTATATTCTGAGAAAGTCCTGGGTTTTTTGTTCTGTCACTGTCATTCTGTTGCACTGTGGAAGCTTCTGTCACGAAAACAAATTCCTCGTATATGTAAACATACCTGGCAATAAAGCTCATTCTGATTCTGAATGAACTTACTGAATCAGAATCAATATGTGGCTCACTTAATAATTGTGACATTATTACCACTCAAAAAATTAACAAAAATAGTAAAAAAATAATTAAATATAATTAACAAAAATATATACAAATTCATTTAAATATTGTACATAAAATTAATATTTAAAAATATAATGCATTATAAAATATAATATAAAAACTATAAATTCAAACTTAAAGGGGTCAAATGACGTTGCTAAAAAAGAACATTATTTTGTGTATTTGGTGTAATGAAATGTGTTTATGCGGTTTAAGGTTCAAAAAACACATTATTTTCCACATACTGTACATTATTGTTTCTCCTCTATGCCCCGCCTTTCTGAAACGCGTCGATTTTTACAAAGCTCATCGGTCTGAAAAGCGAGGTGTGCTGTGATTGGACAGCTATCCATTGCGTTGTGATTGGCCGAAAACCTCAAGCCTGTGACGGAATTGTCACGCCCCTACCATACAGTGATGCCTTGTCCCGGCCGGAGCGACGAGACAAAACCAATAAAACCCATTATAAACGAGGAATTTGTTGCATCCAGTGGGGACATAATTACGGATTATAATGACTTGAAGATGTTGCGCATGGGTTATCCAGGAAAGAATTGAAAGGAGGTGGAGAAGCAAAAGGAGGTACAGAAGAGTAAGATGGTGTTACGATACCTGGCATTGTTATTTTTGTGGGTGTTGTTTTCTGTATTGGTGCATGTGTGCAGGTATTGGCTGTTCATCAAGGAACGTGATTGGCGAATCCTGAAGCAGATGACTTTAAAAAGGGCGGTGCTACCAACCCAGGGGAGCTCACTCTGGCGTTTTCTTCCGTGGCGTGAGGAGCTCCGGATTCCGTCTCCGTCAACAGAACACCAACAGCGTTGTGGTTGCTGTACATGGTTCTTGCTATATCTGAAGTCCTGGGAGCGTAGGAGCGGTCTGCCTTTTGCTTTGACCTAATTTTGCGATGTGTTTTTGTTTAGGGAGTTAGTTGCGTTGTGATTGGCCGAAAACCTCAAGCCTGTGACGGAATTGTCACGCCCCTACCATACAGTGATGCCTTGTCCCGGCCGGAGCGACGAGACAAAACCAATAAAACCCATTATAAACAAGGAATTTGTTGCATCCAGTGGGGACATAATTATTGATTATAATTACTTGTACTGTCTTTTTATGCGTAGCGTTGTGTATCGCGCCATGTGGCTCACTTAATAATTGTGACATTATTACCACTTAAAAAATTAACAAAAATAGTAAAAAAAATAATTAAACAAATATAATTAACAAAAATATATACAAATTCATATAAATATTGTACATAAAATTAATATTTAAAAATATAACAATGCATTATAAAATATAATATAAAAACTATAAATTCAAACTTAAAGGGGTCAAAAAAAGAAGCGTTGCTAAAAAAGAACATTATTTTGTGTATTTGGTGTAATGAAATAAATTATTTCTGTATATGTATATCTGATATGCATTTCAATGCAGTTCTGTGAAAAGTCAAAATTAAGAATGACTGGATAAGATTCTATCACTTATTCTTGGTATTTCTCCACTAGGATTCGGAATTCCACTGTACATGCTTTCCTCTTTTGCGGAATGTGGAAGTCTGCAAGCCTATCCTTTAAAAACAGTTCGTGCAAGTCTACTAAAATTATCTGCCTTGGCTTGTTACAACATTTGGAATGGAGAGAAAAAAGTGGGGCTTTCTTCCTGTGCGCATTCAGAGTAAATGCAGCATGTCAGACCAAGGGATATATTACGATCCATGAGGAAAACAACCCTCTCCCAGAGTTAAAAACACAGAAGACCAACCTGAATGGCCATGCCTATCTAATTACCTCATAACTCAACAGTCATCTCCTCTACAAAAACAAAAAGGTTCTAGAACTGGGCGATCGCTAACATCAACATTGTGGCATATCGGTCCAAATGAGAGCATCACACCCTGTCTGTCTCCTCAGGCCTTTGAGAAGCCACAAAAGCAGAAGAGCAGGACGTCCTAGGAGTTCCTGGTTGCCAAGTGCGATTGACACAGCTCTTTGCCAAGTATTAGAAAGCCAACAAGAAAATCCCGCTATCCATTGCGTTGTGATTGGCCGAATACCTCAAGCCTGTGACGGAATTGTCACGCCCCTACAATACAGTGATGCCTTGTCCCGGCCGGAGCGACGAGACAAAACCAATAAAACCCATTATAAACAAGGAATTTGTTGCTTCCTCTTTTGCGGAATGTGGAAGTCTGCAAGCCTATCCTTTAAAAACAGTTCGTGCAAGTCTACTAAAATTATCTGCCTTGGCTTGTTACAACATTTGGAATGGAGAGAAAAAAGTGGGGCTTTCTTCCTGTGCGCATTCAGAGTAAATGCAGCATGTCAGACCAAGGGATATATTACGATCCATGAGGAAAACAACCCTCTCCCAGAGTTAAAAACACAGAAGACCAACCTGGATGGCCATGCCTATCTAATTACCTCATAACTCAACAGTCATCTCCTCTACAAAAACAAAAAGGTTCTAGAACTGGGCGATCGCTAACATCAACATTGTGGCATATCGGTCCAAATGAGAGCATCACACCCTGTCTGTCTCCTCAGGCCTTTGAGAAGCCACAAAAGCAGAAGAGCAGGACGTCCTAGGAGTTCCTGGTTGCCAAGTGCGATTGACACAGCTCTTTGCCAAGTATTAGAAAGCCAACAAGAAAATCCCTCCAGCAGGAAAGTGTCAACAAAAATCCAGCATAAAAGCCACATTCATCAACAGACAAAAAGACAGAGCCGGACGGAAGCGACGGCGTAGAATCTACATTTTGTCCATCCCATGCAACCATGCTTTGGCCAAAAGAGGTGTTTAAGTCAGACAAGCCTTGTTATGCCCCACAAAGAGAGCACGCAAGCGGAACTCTGGGAAAAAATACAGTTGCTCTTAACCCTTAATCTATCATGTGGACTGTCATTTCATCCTCAAAGCGATGCCCGCGCTGCATTAAAGTAGCTTTAAGTGACTGTATTAAAGTCTTTTGTACTCCATTATCTTCTGTTAACAGAGTCTTTGTGAAGCGCTTTCTGCATCAGTGGGTCTGTAATGTCCTGAAAGCCAGACTCTGAAAGAAATATCTGACCATCCCATTCATGGGACTTCTGCTGCATGTAGTACCCCGCAAACCTGAATTGGGACGGGATGCTTTGAGGGTTTTCACAATTTAACACATTAATTTAATTCAATTATTTATTACAAAAAATTGAAATAAAATAAAAAAATTAATTTAATTAAATAAAAGAACAAAATAACCAAATAGAGCCAACAACAGAAAATCTCAGTTTTAAAAAATTAAATAAAAATCTTGTGAAGTGCAAAGCAGGTGTAAGGGAAACAGTGATAATTTAGCTCAAAGGGAATCATTTAAGATTTTAAAGGGAACTCCTTGATTTAATCTATTTGAATTATCTGTATTTTTGGAGCTTTTCTAACCAAATATTGGTTTATTGATCAGCCTATGTAATATTAGATTACATTTTAACTGATTGACAACCCTATTTTTTTTTCTCCTGTGAACAAAACAATAATGTGTAAATCCCTTTCTCCGATTTCAATGGACTGTCAAGAGTTTGACGTCAACTGACCTATAATTTGCTTCTGCTGAAGTCAAGCATGAACATTGGGAAATTGGAAAAACGATATCCTGGAATCGCTCTCATTCACGCAGGCCTTCAGTGAAGGGATGAAGTAATGTGAAGCTTACAGTCCTTTGTGTCACCATTCCCTGCACTTACAGCAGCTCAAACGTCACTCTCATGTGTAACACTAGCACATGTATTTGTCATTCTGTGATCTAAAAGTCAGCTAAACCTGAGAGGATCTTAGAGGTAATTTAATGAAACACTATCAGATGCCCTTTATTATCTGCTTTTGAATTTGCAAGATGCACAGCGAAACAAGTTAAACACATTCAGGATCTGAACTTCCCTTTAAGAAATGCACTTTAAGAGAATCTGGTTTTCCCCATCATCAAGTATGAGATATTTCTTTGGGATTCTCACAAGTGTGTGACTGCTGTTGAAATGACCAGGCCACCAGTATAGCACTGACCTTCAGACAACTAGTCGTAAAGGATGTGTTCCAATTCCATTTAAAGTTCCTTGTTCTAACAGGACACCAAACAAAAATACAACACAAAAACAATACTATTCTGCATAATGGATTATAAACAGCCCTGATTGTGTCCCATTTACAGCTAAGATTATTAATTAAACAACAGACAATCAGCTAATGCAGTGTAGAGCAGGTTAGGTTAAGGGCAATTACAAAACCTAGTGATCTACCAAATATTATAACATAAAAAATAAAAGTTCATTTTAATAAGGCTGAATTATTTTTTTTCTACATGTTTGAGTATTAAAAAGTAAGTATAATCAACCTTTCTAAATGCAGGATAAGGCAACTACTGGTCGATAAAAATAGATTGTTTCATGATGCCGAACCAATATTTTAGATTCCATTTTATGATGCTAATTAAAATTGTCAAATATCTCCCGATATATCGGCAATGACAATATATCGGTTAACCACTGAAGGCAACCTACACTAAAACAAAAAACATTTGTTTTTAGATTTTAGATGTTTTATTATTAGACAGAACTGTTAAATAAAAGATACTAAACGAATAAACTGTCAAAATAAAAGTCCTGACATTTAGCAACCAAACAAAAAACTTATCGGCTGATGCTGCTAATTGTCAAATATCGCCCGATATATCGGCTTTGACAATATATCAGTTGACCACTAAAGGCAACCTACACTAAAATAAAAGTTGGTGTATAAACAATTTTCATGGCAAATAACACTTCAAAACATGACATTCTGAAGTAGAAACAGGAATTGTCTAATTAAGAAAAATCTTTTTTTTTTTTTACAGTGTAAGTTGCCATAAAATCTGTCTAAGTAGAAAAGTTTTAATGAAAAGAGAGAGGCAGTTTGACCCTAAAACCTTAACTTTAAATAAATATGAATGTGGAAGGACAGATAAGCTCTGGGAAGCAGGTACACACAGACAAAGATGGGCTGTCCGTGTATGTGCTGTGAGAGGTCTGCCAGGGGTCAGGTATAGTTCCTGAAGCACTGATACTTTCATTAAAGCATGGAGGGAGCGGCGCAGAGGTCAGTGGCACTCAGAGGCTCTGCACAGAGAACATACTGTTTTCTGCTGGCCAGCAGGACACTGGAATGTTGGGAGGGATTGTGGGTAACTTTCACTGCGCCACATACCTTATCAGATAATTACAGAGTGGAGGCGGGAGGGAAACCCCTGCCGGCGGTCTGTCACAACGCAAACGAGGCGGCACTGTGTCCAACAGACCTGCGCTGTCGTTCCAACACACATGCAGCGGAAGTGACACTTAGCTCAATGGAGTGATTCAGAGACTATGGACTATGTTCAAGATAGCATACGACTCTTACTATTTCTATTTGTACAGCACTATGACACAAAAAACATTACTTTATTGCATTGTCACCAAAAACCAGGGTTATAATGGTTAACTAACTGAAACTGAAAAACTGAAATAAAAATTTATAAAATCAAACAACACATCTTTAAAAAATAAAAATTACAAAAATAACAAAATTACAAAAATTTTTACTAAAATTAAAACAAAAAATGGATAGTGTGAAAATAAAATCTAAGTCAATATATTTCAAACTATAATAGTATCTCAATGAAACAAATGTGAATATGTTGATTCATAAACGAATTACTCTAATGAGCTGGTTCTTTTACTGATTCATTTAAAAAAAACAGTATGGAGCCATTCACTGAATCATTCATTGAGTTAGATCAGTTAGAACAGTTACTGAATCAACATTTGACAGACTAAACTGTGTCATAAAAACACAGTACTGGGCTTATGTTCTAAAAACTGTCTTTTTTTTTTTTTTTAGAGTATTTTAAAGCAAACAATACATTAGCAATATTTAAAAAATACTCTAATACCAAAAAAACAATTTAACACAGGGGTTTTCGTGGCAATGAATGCATGAATGAAGAAATGAAGGAAAGCATGAATGAATAAATGAATGCATGAATGAACGAATGAAGGAAGAAAAGCATGAATGAATGAATGCATGAATGAATAAATAAATGCATGAATGAACGAAAGCATGAATGCATAAATAAATGAATGCATGAATGAATAAATGAATGCATGAATGAACGAATGAAGGAAAGCATAAATGAATAAATAAATGAATGCATGAATGAACGAATGAAGGAAAGCATGAATGAATGAATGCATGAATGAATGAATGAAGGAAAGCATGAATGAATGAATGCATGAATTAATTAATTAATATATGAAAGAATTAATAAAAAAAAAATTCTATTGACCAACAGTTCGAAAACCCCTGATTTAATGTCTTTGAATTATCTTCATTTTCCACCCGAATATAATACGATGAGGACATGTGACAACTATTAAGCAAAGAAACATTGCAAAAACCTACTTTTTCCACTTACTATTATAAACACTACACATCATTCAACCTGAAGTTACCAATACATTTTGAACATAGCCTGTGCCTAGCAAAACACCTTATTTTATTTTTCTTCATAACCCTGAGAAAGTTCATGTAGGCATTTTGTTATGAATAAAAGCAGAATAAAATTTGGAGAGGAACACAATAACACCATGCCTAATTCAGATTTAATCTAGAAAATACACAAACTGAATTAAACCCACTAGGCTTCAATTGTTCAAATGATGGAATACATTTCACAGTTTGTTGGCTTGGGTCCTATCTGCTCTCTCCTTTTGGAAACAGGCCAAGAAAACACTGTGACAATGGAAAGTTTGTGAACGGACAAGCAAATAATATTTTACATGGACTTCATTCAAACAGATACAGGACCAGAATCAAATTTGGCTTTCAGAAAGGCAGTGCATAATATGTGCTTCTCATTAGTAACAGAAACTGAGCCAAAACACACCTGACACTGAACCCACCGTTCTGCTCTGCTTTAATCTTCAACAAATGTTTTCTCATTATTCAAATACAGTTTGGCACAGTAACTCAAGCGTATCATATGATATTGTACACCTCAGGTCATTATTTTACATGAGTGTATCTGGGTGAGAGCCAACATATAAAATATCATAATGAACATGACAAACATATACAGGTCAGTGACATGATGCTCTACTCTGGATCTATTAATATTCCCAAAAACACATAATAAAATGCAAGTCATACTAACAATATATATCTCTTGCGTGATGACCAGGTTCTGAATTTTTTATAGTCTATATGGAGGTGGGGGGTGTATGTGTATTTTATTAGGCATGAAGTCAGATATTCGTTTTTATTATTTTGTAAATAATATTATATAAAAATTGTTTTTATAATTTAATATTTGAATATTTTTGGAGGTAAAAAGGTAAAATGTACGTTAAAATAGTAGAATAATAAAATGAATAATAATAAATTATATATAATATATTTGAAGTCAGAAATTAAGTATTTGTTTTTATTATTATAATAAAATATTATTTTATAATATTATGTTTTATAATTTGATATATATATATATATATATATATATATACACATACATACACACAGTTGAAGACAAAATTATTAGCCCCCTATAAAATATTTAATTATTTTTTTTAAGAATTACAAAAAATTACAAAAAAGGCTAATGCAGTTTAATCTACATTAAAAATGATTTGTGTATTTCAGGCATCCTTTTCTGGCATTGTAATCCATATAACACTGTTTGACACACTGATTCTAATCTTCTTAAATGACTGTTAGTGCACTTGCATTT